>NW_020449730.1:528601-535005 GCF_003343035.1 Apteryx rowi | reverse complement strand
CCGTCTCTGCGCCCCTCTCGCGTCCTCCGCGCTCCGCGTTAAAGGGCCGCGCGGCAGCCGCTGCGGGTGAGGCCTGTCCCGGGCCTGTCCTCGGGCCGCTTCCCACCGGGTCACCGTCCGCGTCGCGGTGCCCTCGGTGCGGGGTAGCGAAGCCAGGAGGCCCTCGGCGCCCCTGCGCGCTGAGCGGGGAGCCCGAGCTCGGAGGCAGCCGCCTGCCCGCTCGGGAGCCATGCGTGGCTTCGCGAGYCCGGCAGTTGGGTAAAACGCTCCCTGAAGGCCGCGAACAGCTTCTGCTGGCAAACTGGCAACTGCGTTTGTCTGTCCACTTGGCTGTGAACTATGTCCAAGCTTGGCCGCATCCGGACTGCGCTCTGGTAGCAAAGACAGAGAATGGTTCCAAAACAATAGGCGGCAGAAAGCGTGCTCCTTAGGTACAAATCAGGCTTCCAAGGGCCCTTCAAAGCTTGCACCTAAACTTCAAAGAATAGGCGGAAGTTGGCAGAACGGGCGTGCGGGTGCCGTACCCTCACAGCGAGGCATGCCGAGCCAAGTGCGCTGCTGTTCTTGCCTTTTAGCAAGAACTTGTTCCAGTCCTCGTGGGGGAGGCTGTCTGTCTGTCTTTCCGCTTTCTTACAAGATAAAGACACGCTGTGTTCTCTACTCACACATCCTCATTAGCTTTCTTTGGTACTCTGCTCTTTTGAATTGCTGCATTATTTGTCTGTCATCGCTCCTAAGTTTGAACAAAACTGCTCTTTCTTTAATTCCTCTCCTTTTCCCACACATACACATTAGCTGTGTTTTGCTAATTATAGCCCTGTTTTACGTGTTGCTGTGTTATGTGTTGACTAAAGTTGAAGTTACCAAAGTCTAGTATGCTGCCTTGCAGGTCATGAATGGTTCCTGTTCTGGTATTGAGGCAGCAACTGCTACTACCAAAACTGGTGTCTTCTATGTCCATGGTTCTTGCTAGCCAGCTTTAAAAAAAAAGTGTAGGGACTTCTGGTCAGGAAAAATGACATATGACAGGGCTCATTATAGGTATTGATTTTGGTTGCCTTTTGCCCTTTCTGTATTTGGGTGCAAGCTCTGGTTTTGGTCTGAAACTTGCCATGATTTCACATTTGGGGTGGGTGATGTTTTTCTCAGCTTCTCTCTGAAGGTTTCGGATGATTTAAAGTAAAATTATTTCAGTGAGACGTATAGATATGTTAAAATACAAAATTTTTACCCAGTAGGAGATAAGGAGAGAAGTTGCATGGAAAATGTAAGATGTATTTATTTAAGACTAAATTTGATGTGCTGGGGTGACAGTTTCTCAACAGTACGGCATGTTCTGCCTTGTGGGGCTGGGAAGGGGTGCACTCAACCTTTTTGTAGTAGGCCTAAATAAAAACATCAAACCCACCATTCCCCAAAGTGCTGAGGGTAGCAAAAGTTGAATGAGTTAACTATGACTTTTTTCCTCTTTAAATCAGTGGACAAGCTAAATTTACATAGATATTTTCAGGAGTATTCCATTGTATTGAATCTTAATGGTCACTCAGTTTGTTGGTAAAGGAGTTAACATTGACTAAAAGCAGTAGTTTGTTCCTCATAAAACTAATCTAGGTACTTAGGATTATATACAGGTGATTCTTGTATTGAAAAGGAAAAATAATTCAGAAGGCTTAATGTTATTTTAAGGGTAACTGTTCAGAGTTGAGTGCTAACTGTAGTATTAAATTTTTTATAGAAGTTTTACAGCAAAAATAACTTGTCTGCATTGTCTTCGTCTATTTTATTATGTAAGGTGAAACTAAAAGTATTGTCTCTACAGTATACTATTACTGTGAAACATTAACTTTTGCATCTCCTGACATTGTTGTTAACTGCGCAGTTTATTGTATTGGAACTGAACTGTTTGCCTAAATGCACCTGCTTCTGCCACCTAAATGTGGAATGAGCTCTGGTTGTTCTTCCAAATGATTGATAACTGCAGTAATTGCCAGCATTCATTTGTAGACTCTGAGGGCCTGTGCATTTGTTCTCCTTTAAATTGTATGGACAGGGCTGTTTTGGGTGTTATATATGAAAAAAACTAAGGCCTCAAAGTTTAAACAAGTGCAATACAAAGTTATGGCAGAGCTGGGAATAAGTCCTAGGTTTTCTGGCTCTTCTTCTGCAGCTTCTAGCATTATTAACCCCCTTTTCTTTTCCCCTTTGTAAAACATCTGATATGGGATTTTACTTGGGTTTGTCGCTTTATATCCATGCAGCTTTATTGTGTAAGGTATTTATACAAAGAAAAATTGGGTTAACTGATTTTAACGCTTCCTTCTTGAATATCTTTATTACAGTTTGTATCTGTTACCTGCAGAACAGATGAAACCTGACTATTTGCTTCATTTTATTGATTTTGCTCTTTTCCTCTTTCAGCCGAGTGGTTTTACCGTGCTCAGTGCAAGAGGTATGTCCTCATCCTACCTGTTTTTGTTTTGGGGGGATCGGTGGGAAGATGCTACTGTCTTATTTAAATCTGACTAGCCTGGATCCAGATATTTCCTGTGCTGTGCATCCACCAATCTACCACATGTGTAAGCCACCAGTCAAGCAGAATGAACCTCTTGCACATCAGTGAATTTCAAAGGAGGCAAATGCCTACAGGCCAAGAATCTTTAGTTGTTTCTGAGCCACTCCATGGCTTACGATAAAGAAAAGAAAATTGTGCTACTCTGCACTGCAGCAGAATTTTCCTGCTGATCGAGGCATTGAGTGACTTCAAGATGGTAGGGACCATCTTCCAAGATCTGAAACCAACAACTTAAATGATACAGAAATTCATTTAACTGAAACTCCCTCTCGGATGTCCAAATGTATTTCTGAGGGAAGATGTTACACCTTCTTTCTTCTACAGTTTGCATTTTATTGGTCCTGTCGGGTTGGTATCTAGTTGGTTAAAAGTATGAACTTGGGAGGCTCAGTGCTGGAAATAAAACTAATCATTTCAAAATCTTAAATGTAAGCTAAAATTTATATTTATTTTATCGAATTAAGGAGAACTTTGCTTGTGGGACGAGGAAACAAAGAGTAACACAATTGGTATGCTATACCAAAGTGCTGTGTTAATATGAAACAAGTGGTGTACAGATCTGATTCTGGTGAACCACAGATAAATTTTGCCATATTTTGTCATATTTTACTAAATACTCTTTATAGAATGTTATTTTTCTTTCCTAATCATCTTCATTTACTACTAAATTTTCATTGGAAAAATGTAAATTCTGTGCACATCGACTGTTTTGTCTAATTTTAGTACTGAAGTTTTGCCTCTCTTAACCTTTCAGTATCAAGTCGGGCAACTTTATTCTGTGGCAGAAGCTAGTAAAAATGAGACAGGAGGTGGTGAAGGAATTCAAGTCTTAAAAAATGAGCCTTATGAAAAGGATGGTGAAAAGGGACAATATACCCACAAAATCTATCATTTAAAGAGGTGAGAAAAGCGTTGATCCATATTATGTTCGGTTGGTTTTGACCAGGAAATGTTTAACAGTGGGGGGGGAACCTGCCATCCTTTACCATTCTGAGGTACTTACTTGTCTTTTTTCTACCACTCTGTAACTTGCTGAATTGTGTGTGAATGCTCTGGTGAGTGGGAAAACATGTGAAATACAGTGGATTTTAAATATGTAGGATGGAGTAATGCAGTAACGTGTAAAATGTCTGTTCTGTGAATAGGCAGATGTCTCTCCAAGTAGGAATAATCTGAATTATTAGCGTGCAGCCAAAATGATAGGTTAGTATCACAGATGCTTTGCAGGGTAGTCTGAAGGACTGTAATGTTGATATAGAAGGGTGGAAGAAAGGAGAATGACTATTGCACTGTAAGGCTAGAATGTCTTTATTTAATCTGATATATAATGAGTTCTTATTGCATGGATATTTTTTGCGTAATGTTCTACAGAGCATCACACAAGTTCTTGCAGTGTGGTAGGGTAATTCATTTTGTGAGAAAGAATGAGTAAGAGAGAGGATATTTTTAGAAGTTATGTGTACTGCAGTGCTGATAAAACCTGGATTATTTGGGGAGATGACCCAAATCGTATCTGAACCTTCAGGGTTTTTTGGTTGATGCTACTCCAGAGGGCTGCAGTACGGCAAAGGGAAGCATATTTTTTGAATTTGTATCTGATGTCAGGTTGTGAGGTTTAGTATTCAAAATGTTCATAATTGGAAAAAGGATCAAAACTAAGTTAGAGAATTGATTGTATTTGCAGTGGGCTATTTAGGGGGGGGGGAGGATAAGAAAAGGCACAAATATGACATGGGATATACATACAGCGGCACCATTTAAAAGCATCTGAATGTTAAGATGTATCAGTAATGTGAACATAAACATGAAGGAAAATTTCCTTCAGGGCTGTATTATATATTATTGTTGCATACAAGTTATGGGTGGTCATTTTTTTGTTTGGCTTTGAGCATTGGACTTTCAGATGCTTGCAAACTAGAAAGAAGCTAGAGGGTAAAAAGAAGTATGGACAGCATGACTTGTATGGAAGAGTTGAAAGAACTCTGTTTGCTTAGTCTGGAAAAAGAGAAGTCCCAGGTGAGCAGGACATAAGTTTCCTGTTATGTGAAAAGGAATTGATCAGTTGGCTTTTTTCCTTTGACTGTGAAAGAAGGACGGACAGGAACTTATTTGCTGTATTTGGGGAAAAAACTGAGGAAAGAGTGCTTACATAGATTAAACTCTACCTGTCCCTTATGCAGACCCATATATGAAATTTGTTTGAACTCACCTACTTCAGGGCATCAGCCTCAAATATGCACCTAGGTAATACCAAATTTCTCTTGTATGGGATTTTGGTACTTCTTTCTTGAGCATCCAGTTTTTGACAACTGTCATGAACAGGCTGTTGGATTTGAGAGGGCAATTATTATCGGAGATTATTATCAGTAACTCTGCTGATGGCGAGCTGAAGTTTTCCTCTGAAGGCATGGCTGAAGTGGTTGAATGGCCTTCCATCCAGGCTCCAGGCCAGCTGAGTTACAGGCTTGCTCTACTGCTGACTTGTGGTTTTGCTAGAGGGTTTGGAGACGAGATCTCTTGGGCAGCGCTGTCTCTCAACAGTTGTCTTCACTGTGCTTGAGAAAAGGAGGTGTAGATAGCACAGCTTCCATTGTGATCACAAATGCTTCCAAAATTATTTCTAAATTGCTCTTAATTACTTTGTGATTATCTTCCATAATTTTCTCTTAATTACTTTGGGAACAGTAACATTGTTGGAGTTTCTGCATATTTAACTGTAGATTACTTGCACATCATAATTTTTAAAAACCTTGAGTAAAATGTGTCTTTCTTGTTAGAATGAAAAAAATCAATGAGGATCTTCTGTTGGCAAAAATTTAAAAAGTGTGAGTGATGTTTGTTTTTCACAGTAAAGTTCCTGGGTTTGTAAGGATGATTGCTCCGGAAGGCTCCCTGGTGTTCCATGAGAAGGCTTGGAATGCATATCCATATTGTAGAACAAGTAAGCATGTCCTGCATCAAATATTATATTTTCACTGTTCTATTAAGAGATGATCTCAAATGGTTTAGGATGAAAGTGTGTGCCATCAAGTGGTAAATATTTTTCAAATTTTATTGTTGCTTTTGTGAGATTTCCTATTTCGAAAGGGGATCTGCTTCAGAAAAGCAACTTATGAACCAGTTTACTGGTTCCTACATAGTCTTATTGTGCAGTATCCCTAGCATAAGACTGAAGAGTTGACTGTCTTTCTCCAAATACAGAACAGAGCATGTTTGAAAGGAAGTAATTTAATTCCTCATAGTCTGTTAGAATGTTGTGAATGCTTTATTTTAATACATTTAATTGCATAAGTTCTAAGAGTAGGGTCTACTTCTTTGGTTTGTCTTTGTTGAATGGTTTGAAGTATTGCATAATGAACTTCTAAAGTTAAGGCTAGCAAACTGTATTCTGCTGAATTCTGCTGACTTGATGCACACAAATGCTATTAGTCTAATTTTCAATGTTTCTTATCCTTTGAAGCAATCTTTATATATGAAACTTGTCAGAAACTATTATATCTAATAATATTTTGTTTCCTTTTCAATTTCATTGCATGTGATTCCGTTGACCAGTTGTGACAGTGAGTATTTGAATTACTATCAGTCCTATGTTGAGTTTTTTGAAAAACGTTTTGAATCTGTTTTTACTGTTACAATTGACTCTTTGACTCTATCAAGCTAGCTCCAAGCTTTTACATATGCCTCACCAGAATTTCTGGCATGGAGCTCCCTGTTACTATGTTTGTCTGCTACTTGGCTCTAATTAGAAACAACTGTAATTTGTCAGAAAAATACTTTCATTTGCTACATCTTCTTTTGTGTCTTTACTCACCAGTACAGCTGCAGAATGTCT
>NW_020449730.1:481138-528559 GCF_003343035.1 Apteryx rowi | reverse complement strand
CCAAATCAGAGGTTTTGACAGAATCTTGAATGTGGGAAGAGCAGTGAAATAAAATCGGTCTCTATGTGTCTAAAGTCCTACTTCTGTAAAGTGAAATCCTGCCAGGGTTTAAAATGGGTTAGTCCAGAGTCTAGATGGATTGTCATAGTTAGGATTTTTTTGAAGACACCTGACAAAGAGATAGATCATGAAGACTTTAACCTGTTTAAGGATGCCCATCAGTTTAATGTTAAATTTCATTATCTGCTCACTTTCAAACATGATTTAGATAGTCACCAGGTGGATGCAACATAAGGAGTTATGAATCAGTTAGTGAACAGTGTTTAGCCTGACTCCTCATGATACACTTGCACACTGGTGTATGCTTTCTTACTTCTGAAGTTAGAAGTGTTCTGTGTTACTCTCTAGACATACAGTTCAGAGGTAGTTGGACCTTTATGATCTTAATTGTGCTATACAATAACATGTAATGTTCATTAGCTATCATCATTAGGTATCATCTCTGCTTCTCAGAATATAGTCTCAATTATTAAAAATTCCATGGAAATATATCTTTAGTTGTTCTGTCTTTACTGTATTACTAATAATTTGAAAACTTGAACATAGAGATAAAGAATTTCTGGGTTGAGAAAGAGGGATGCCAAATGAGAAAGTACTCTTCTTTTTGTATGTATGCACATTAGAGTTGAGTTTCTTAAATACTGCTGTGGTTTTGAGTTAGTACTTAGCGCTATAGCTGATATTTCAGGTTATCTCATTGTGCCCATTTCTATGTGAAGGAAAGGGACTGGTTCTTTCTAGCCTTTAAATAGAATGTGTTGCTGGTCAAGACTTGCTAGTGATTTTGTTATATATAAATACCATTTATCTAAAAGTTAAGCAGAGAGGGAGTAATCAGACTCCTTCTGTTTGATTTTAATTCTTACAGAATGAATACATGAAAGATGACTTCTTCATAAAAATTGAGACCTGGCATAAACCAGATTTGGGGACATCAGAAAACGTGAGTTGGGATTTGTATACCTAACATTAGTAATACTATCAACACATAGTCATCCAAATAAAGTGTTCTGTGTCTGGTAATGGCTGATAATTATTGTATGAAGTCAAAGCCCTACACAGTGATTAACTTAAAACAAAAGGCATTATTCAAATCCTTCTAAAGTGATCAAGCTATTTCTCCTAAAGAGATGTAAGAACAAGAAAAAAAATTTTTTGTTTTGTTTTTTTTTAATTTTGAAGTCAGTGCAGCTGCTTGATTCTCATCTGAATATTTAAACAGGTTTTCAGTAAGTGTAAAATTTTTATTTCATATCCTTTTACCTTAGGAATACTAGTGCTGCTTTTGCTAGCAAGTTTGAAAACAGCTTTGGCAAGTATTTTAGAGTGGGATGAAACTGCTGTTTGTCTTTATACATTTCCTTAGAGTTATGTATTGAACCTACTTCTGTAAATTTTCCAGGCTGGTGATACACTAGTTTTTGTCCTTAGAGGGATGATTCAGTATACAGGTCTCCTTCCTTTCTTCAGGAGCTCTTTTATTGATATTGACAAACATATTTATAAAGCATCCACAAAAGTATAGTTGTCAGTATGTTTTGAGTGCCTGGATGAACTGTTCTAACCCTAAAGAAGGGATATGCTGTAAGAATTAAAAGTATTTCATGGGCAGTTCTGCTTGCCTTTAATTGTAAGTGTAGGTATGCCTAACAGGCTACCTTTAATTGTAAGTGTAGGTATGCCTAACAGGCTGCAGGTACTTGTACAGGTTGGTTACATCTGGGACCTTTATGTAACTTCATACCACATATCTTTCACCTGGTGTGTATTAAAGGCTGCATTTCAAAGCAGTTCTCTATCTAGCCAACTTCAGAATGTGACAGGCCTATGATTCAGGGAACTTACTAGATTTAGTCAAGTTACTGAAACCTGCCATATCTGTGCTTTGGAATTTGTGCAGGCTTATTTCTAAATCAAAAAGCTTGTCTGGTTACTGAATGTGTAATGTTTCTAATTAGTGTTTGATCTCACTAGCTATGATGAATGTGACAGAAGAATACAGCTTAATCTTGCGTAAGCTTGCATACATACTGCATCCACTGTGTTAAGATGACAGTCTGAAGATCATTCCTCTTCCTCCTTTGCAGGTGCACAATTTGGATCCAAACACATGGAAGAGCGTTGAAATTGTCCATATTGACATTGCAGATAGAACTCAAGTAGAACCAGGAGTAAGTAAATGCTCAGCTATTGGGATATAGTTTTAACATGCAGCTAATTGTATTGATACTTTCTGTTGATGGTGAATAAACTAAAAATGCAATGGATTTTATCCAACAGATAAATGAAAATTGTCTTGAATAGAAGCATAATTTCAAAAGTTCCCTATTTAGTAAATGACTTTGTAACTTTAATTTACTGAGTTTGACTTCAAGGGTGACAGACTTTTGGCACAGGTGTAGCTTTTACCTTAATTGTAGATAAAGTAATTGATTTAATCAAGCAAATATTTGTGTGCTCATCTTGGTGTGTGAGACCAAGAGCAAGAATCTATCCTAGCTGGTCCTTCATGATAGAGCACAGTATCTCCACCAACCTGTCCCTGTGCTTCTGCTGCTACTTCTTGGTAACAAATTGTTTAAATTGTTCTGTCCCTTTACTCATCCTTCACTCTAGAGTTAGGGCAATCCCAACAGGAACCATCAGGTTTTACTATAGAAGTCTAAGAGAAGTGGTTTTTTTCTTTTAAAACATTGTTCAGGAGGGAGTTCTCAATAGATGAATTTTTCATTTCTTCTGAAATGCTGTAGACAAAGCTGATTTTGCTTTAGAAGGTTTGGGATTACTTCTTCAGTTTTCTCTTAGTGATTGTTTTGGCAAACAGAAGCATCCTGAATACACCAGAAATCTGTCCACAGGAGCCTGTGGTCCATTCCTTGAGAACTTAGTTTGCTATCTTCATATAAGAAACAAAAAATTAAGGAGAGGTTTTATCAGTAAAAGTACGTGGTTGTTCAGTGAAGTTGTACGTGGAGCGTAGGTATAAATTCATAAGTCACAGCTTTAACCAAGAGTGCATGGAGGTCCCATGTTAGCTTGCTTATACGTGTGATGGAATTAGGCAGCTGGAAAAGGAGAATGTGGCAATATACATGAGAGGAATCCTTCTGAAAAGCTGTGTTTAGTCGTGGGCATGCACACTTTCAACTTACTGCCTTTTCAGTTGCATCTTGCACAGAAAAATAGTGGTGTGTTGAAACTGTTTGCATCAAATTCTACTGATATAAATATACAAAGGGATTACTAGTTCAACTTTCTCTGCCATGTTAAGATTTTTGCTAACAGGAGAACATTTAATAATTGTAATAATTCCCATTCTGTTTCCATCTATTATCAATTTTTTGTTAACCAATTCACAGTGTGTATGATTGATCTGATAAGAAGGTAGCATATGTTGATTTTAGAAGGTGGTTTATGCAGCTTTAGAGGACAACCTCACTGCTCTTATTTGCCTGTCTGTCTCTCTCACTTGGTATTACTGCTGCTGCTTTCTACACATCTTTATCCACTTCAGTTGTTGCCTGGTTTGTTTTAATTGTAACAGCTGGACTGTTTTATGTGTAATCATTTATTTGGGGAGAGTAGGAAAATGGTATGTCCTGATACCTATATTTATCAGTTTGTGTTTATATAATAACTTTGTCTCATTTTCATACAAGCAGCCATTCTCCATACTATATAACTGTTATTTTCTGAAAATAACTACTTGGATGTCCTACACTGTGGGGAGAGGGCTCCTTTGCAGAAAAGTAGAGGAAGAGGGCAAAGGGTTCTGCTTCATAAATTTCCCTTTGTATTACCAACATAAGTTTATAACCTGCACTATTGCTTAACTGATGTTTAAGAGATGATCTGTGGATTTACATGTGTGAAAATACATTGTTTGGAGAACCTCCATGTAAATCAAATTAAATGTGTCTTGCCTATTTTAATGCAGCGAGGAATCGTTTTGCTGCCCCTTGTTCTTTCTGACATTCCATATGACCTTAGAGATGAACTGGCAGGTAAATGTATGTTGTGCATTCCCTATTCCATGCCTGGAATTGTGGCAGACAACTACGATGCTGTCATCTGTCAGAATGCTTGCTTGATCACAGTATGTGTCAACAAACAAAGGGTTGTGCTTATTATTAATGTTGTTTGAACTTAAGTATTTATTCTGTTTGAAGTATTCTTAGTGAACAGCACAGTTTATGCTGTATGTCCTCTTGCACTGTTAGATTACGTGACCTGCCTATGATATTACCAGTTTGCTTTGTATGGAAGACTGACAGATGGTGGTATGCTAGAAGAAGTTCCATTTTTGGCTCAGAACAAAGATCCATCTAGCCCAATATCCTGTTGGTGGCCAGTAGCAGATATCTGGGGAAAGGGAAGGATGAGAAACTTGGGAAGTATAGAATGCCAGAAGCTGGGAGATGCATATCTGTGGAAAGATCAGTCTGTCCTTAAAGGACTTCCTGAGCTAGTGGTTACATCTGGCCTGTTGCATTCTTTAGCCACTTACACGCCCATGAGCTCATCTAATCCATTTTTGAACCCATTTATACTTTTGACCTTTCTGGCATCATGAATTCCCTAGTGTGTTAGGTGGTATGGAGGAAAAGTACTTCCTTTTTGCCTACCTGGAGGGGCTGGGGGGAGAGAAACTATTTACGCTTTCTGCACAATTTGTCTTACAGATTTTGATCGTCTTTCCTTTTTCCTCACCCACCTCCTCTTCATCTTATCTTTCCAAGCTGAGAGTCCTTATCTTTCAGGCCTTCTTCATATGGAAGCCACTTCATATGTCTGAAAGTCCTTGGTACTATTTTCAGTATATTATCCATTTTTTTTATATCTTTTGTATAATGTTTGACCTATACAGAGGATCCGAAATAGCGCAGAATTGTTTAAACCAGTGTCTTAGTCACTGCTGATGTTTCTGTGTTCCTCTTCTTTTCTAGTAACTCCTAACACCATTTACCTTTTTAGCTGTAGCTGAGCATTGAGCAAATATTTTCAAATTTAAAGTCACAATAGAGCCCATCATTGTAAAGGAGTAGTTAGGGCTAATTTTCACCATATAATTTGAGTATTCTTAGCTGTTTCACCTCCCAGACATTAAGTTTTGCAAGGTCTTTTTGGCTCTTTAGTAAACAAAGAGTGACTTTGTGCCCAAACTTTTATGCCAACTTAGATAACTGAGTTATTGCAAACTGACATCCTTTTCACTCCACTTTTTTGCCCTCTTTCCTAGACGGTTTAGAATTTGTTGGACAACAGTAATTCTCTGGGGCCCCACTTGTAATCTCTTCTGTTATGAAAATTTGCAGTTTCTAACCTTTATTTTCTCTGTTTTTTTACTGGTTATTAGTCCATGAGAGAGACTTTCAATTTATGCTAAGATAACTTAGCTTCTTTATGAAGTTTAGGTAATGGACTTCATTAGTTTTTGTTTTTGGAAGTTCAGATACATCATAGTAATAGAATTGCCCTGATCCACATGCTTGCATTATGCCTTACAGTTTTGGAATGAAAATTTCCCCTATGAAAGCATTAGCTGTGTTCCATATGTTCTGTTTGCTCAGAGGTTCTTTCCCTACTATTTCTTCCTCTTTGTTCAGTGATATTAGAACGATTGCTAGCTCACTCTGTTGAGTAGTCTCTAAAATCACTTACATTATTTGTCCAATTTCTTTTAATGTTATAATGTTTTTTGGGAGCAATTATCATTGTAAGTGGCTGGGGGGGTTGGAGTGCTAACTTTTTAGGTGCACTGGGAAAAGGAATCCTCAGTGCTGTCAAAGGAAAGTTTTATTTATACATTTATTCTGTCGGTCATTGCTTTGCCTGGAAAAGTAACCCTAGTGCACTGTCTTGGATAACAGTATTACTGAGAGAATGGAACTACATTTAAAAGATCCAGCAATTTWGATTAAAAAAAAAAATTCATATGTTCAAGATTTATCTTTGTGTTCAGTGAATGAACCTTGGCCGAGCCATTGTAGTGTGGCAGTTACTTTAGCTTCAGAACTATAATTAACATAAATATAAAAATAGTAAATTTCTTGAAGATACTAATGGCATGCATATGCTAACTCGTGCTCATTTAAAAATGCATAGAAATAATTTGGCCAACATCTGTGACTTTCTTTAGGTATAAATTTAACTCTGGCCTCTCTTAATCATCTCCAGCATACAATCAACATAGCTTTATGTGATTTGTATATAACAGTCGCTTCCCAGGAGAGGAGAAATTCTTAAAGAGTAAGCAGAAGTGAACACTCAATTAACATCACAAGAGGCTACATTTTTGGAAGCAATTTGAAAGAAAATAAGCGTAATGAAAACAAAGAAATTGAAACCAGGTTTGTAGCCATTTCTGTGCAATGAGGAGATTAGATGTCTCATTTGAGACCATATTAGGACTCAATTTATAATATGGTAGGTGTCTAAAAAGTCCATTTTCCTAGCCCGGAAGCTTAGTATCATCAAGCATTTTACTGGTAGCAGTCTTGGAACATTCTGTCTTGGTCATGAAGTAGACTCTATATTAGCAGAAGGRTCACATTACACCTCTTAATTTCTTTAAAAAAAAAAAAAAAAAAGTATTTCAGTTTGAAGGAGAGAGAGAAAGCCCTATTGCCTTAAACTGGATTTTTATCAGACTTCAGTTCTGTGAAGCTGTTTCATTTTGGTGTCCAGATGAGACAGGTATGTGGGTGCATGGGCCATTACTGATGCTTTGCTGATGGATGGTGACTAGATGACTTTGGATCATGTGATTGTATCTTTATTCTGAAGTTGTTTTTCAAGTCTTGTTAAACTCCAATATCAAACTGCCTTAAGTGTTTACAGTCTAGAATACAAATTACTGTGTATTGAAGAATGCTACAGTGTTTATGGGTCTGAAATGTTTATTCTCTTTATTTAGCTGCTGCTGAGGAAAGCCCAGTGACTTCTAAAACTTGTGTGATCCATGGGATTGTGGATTCTGTAATGTCCTTGAGTTGTCTAAAAATACATTAGTGATCAGAATCCATGTGTCTAAATGACAGTGTTGTCCTATGTTCAGAGCACCTCCTGAAAGTCACTGAATGGATGTATCCCTGGTCACCAGTGTTCTCTCTTGTGCCAGTATCCAGAGATGTGTGCAAAACAAACAAACAAACAAAAAAAACACCTGACTGCTACAGACCTGGCTTTTTGACCCAAGGTGTTTCTTCTGCTTTGCCATGATGGACATTTGTATCCAGAAAGGCTTGTCTGAATCACTGAATTTGAACAGATGAACCATTCAACCTTCAGCAGTACTACTTTGGAATAAAGATGCACAGGATTAAATGCTTGCTCAGGTGATCATTAGATAGCCCTTTTACCTTCTCCCAAACTTCAGCCTGCTAACAGAACAGGATTTCTTCATGTTGGGGATGTTATTTATTGGTTTGGAAAATGGAAACACTTGTATACACTTTGAATTTTGCTTATTTCCTTCTGTAGTGCCCCATGATTTGCAGTTTTAAATACACATCTTAAACTGCACATCCCATAGAACAACCTATGTATATATTAATTGAGCTTATTTCTACCTTTCTACTGTTTCCTCCAATTTTTTTGTCCCCTGACTGAGGTTTTTTTCATGCTGCCCTGGGTACTTGCAACTTTTTTCCTAGACTGCCTTATAAAAAAAGTCTCTTCCGTGGAGTCTTTAACTTCTAGTACAAAGCACAACACTGCAGTTTTACTTCTGTGCTAATTTAACAAGGCTGATTTTATTTTTCATTTGAACTTCAGCATTCTTTCAAAGGTGAGATCAGGTGATAGTTCACCTGATAGCTGTCCTGCAGTTATAATGCTCTTCAGGAATTGACCATAAGATGTTCATTATTGAGAGGAAGGTGCCATTTAGCTAAACCTACCAAAATATGTGAATGCTTTTCTTTTATATCAGGAAGTGGAAAGTAGTGCTGGTGATTGTTTTGGTTATGAGACTCAGGAATCTTGCACTGCACTGGGAATATGACATACTTTGATCAACCTGGTTTTGAACTTTTATAATGCTGTGAACAATGTGTATTTACAGAGCTTTGGGTCATATAAGTGAAAAGTACTGTTATTTGTTTTTTTTCCCCACAGTCAACGTTATGTGTAGTATCTGCTAAACAGCACTGATATGTGTGTTCTCCTGTTTAAAGATTTAATGCAATAATGAATTGGGAAGCCAGAAATTGTGTCTGCCTGCCCAGTCAGTCCTATACTACTTGGGAAGTTTTTGTCATGACCCTGCAGATAAGACACCAGACTTGTATCATTTCTTGTGTTGGGTAAAAGTTTTCTTGAAATCATTCTGTCCTGTATATATGCTTTCAAGTTTTATAGTACCTGGGAGAATGAACAATGAGCTATCAGCAAGACTGTTATGACTTTTAGCAGGTGTCATAAATGAGAAGAGGTGGTATCACCTCTGTAATGTTGTTATTCCCGCTACATTGATGTGTCTCGACGTAACTTTTAGCCTGTGTTGGAGGGCTGCAATAGCTTTCTCACTCAGCAAAGAATTGTAAAAAAGTGCCTAGATTCAGGGTTTGTTGTGATTATTGGTTTATCTTACATAGTTCACAGTGTCTCTAAATAATTCACTATTATAGCTTGCTGAAAAGCTAACTACGTAGGTCTGTTGCATTCATGCATGGGATACTGTAATTTGGGGCAGAAAGTGCCTGTGAAACAGTATTTGTGTATTTCTGTGAAATATATATTTTTTTAACTCCTCCATATTGTTACCTTGCTGCAAAATAAAGTTTTGCTTGTGTAGCTTTCAAGAGGGCTTCCAGATTTTTTAGCTGTGCTGTTTGTTCCAACAGTTGACTGCTTTTCTTCCTAAGAAGGACTTGTTGCTGTCAGGAGTTACGCTCTTGCTGCATAGATATTTTCCTTAAACTCTGCAAAGAACTGTTGTTTATTTGTGCTCTGGCTTTAGTCCAGTCTCCTTCATTGCATGCTGGTGGGGCTTATGTATTGAGACGAGTTCCTGCAATAGTCTCTTGTCCATCTAGACTTTAATCTAGACTTTTCTTTTTCTCCCCCTTCTGTCCTTAACAAAACTTGGTTTAAGTGAGTTTTGAAATGTCTTGGTTCAAAGCTTCTGTATATGGTCGCTAACAGAGAAAATTCTATTATGACTCATATATTTTCTTTGAATCTTTGTTTTCACTACAACATTTGACTTGTAGATAATATGTATTTCCATTGTTTCCAACTGGGCTTGCCTAAAGGCAAGAGCACAGTTGCTTTTTACCTATGTTCCTGTGTAGTGAGAGGTAGGATGGCAGATAATGTCAGGTCTTGTGGACTGGTGTGCTCCTATGGTATTTAGTCAAATAATTCCGCAAGATAAAATAATGCTCTCAAAGTTGCGTATGTGAGTTTAAATGCCAAAATACCAAAGCAAAGATTGCATATGTCAGCCGAGTTCTTACTTTAGTTATCTGACCACTGTGTACTTGAAAATCTGCATCCAGCACCGTGTTTCTATAAGCTTGTATGGTATACACCATAATATACATGTATGAGGTTCCACAGTGTTTTGAGGGGGTTTTTTTTAGTGAATTAATGCAATTTTTAATATTGGCTTTTTGGAAGATTTTGGATGAACATCCTGTTACCTGGAGATGGTGATGCTTGTTGGTATTCTTGTTTTGTTTTTTAATCCTTCAGGAAGGAGATTGCAATGCAAATGTGGAATTGTCAAGTATATATCACTTTAATCATTTGGCAAGACCGTTTATACTTCTGCTGTGTGCATTATACCGAATGTAGTATCTGTCTTTCTGTTGGAGTTATAGTCTTGTTTTCCAAAGTTTGTTTAACTTCCTTTAAACAAGCATGCTGACTTCTTAAGTCTTTTTTTTCATTAATGGTTTACTTAGATTTTGCACTGTAGTGCTTACAAAGGAAAGTAGATAGTTAAACTTCAATATTTACAGCCATGTTTGGAACCATTTTACTGCAGACCTTTGACAGTGGCTCGCAGTGAATTGCAGAGGGTGCCCACTAGTGAGTTGAGGTGTTTCCTCTTTGGTGCGTGTTTAACCGTGGGCATCGTGCTGGGGTAATGAGGCATGTGTTAGTGCTGGGTAGCCTTCTCGGAGCAAGGTGGTTCTTCCTGTCGCAGCTCCTGAGCGTGGCAGGACTGCAAGGAGTGATGCCAGTTACTGTGACTGAACGTTTGGAGTGGAGGGATTTTGGACTTTCGGAGGGGATATTATAAGCTAGGGTATTATAAGCTAGTGCAAAGGTTACAGTCCAGTTATAAGTGATGTCACCTCATCAATATATGTGCACTTTATAATCTTAGTGATTCATCCAATCTCCTGTGGATTTTTCTTACTGGCCTTGACACTTTCAGATTGGACCAGGACAGCGTGCTTTTTCAGCAGCGAGCAACACTGGATGCTAAGGAAGGTGAACGTCCCTCTGCTTCCCAAGCAGAAGCGGTATAGGAACGAATAACCTGTTTAGGCAACAGTTACGTTCAGTGTTGTCTAATTGGAACCAGAAAGCATGACCAGAAGCCTATGCTTTTTAAATCCTGTGCACTGCAATTCCACATGGTTTACTTATCACCATGTTTGTTTAATCCTAAATGGTAGCAGTTTATCATTTTGTGGCAGGCATTTTTTGAAGGCTTTTAATTGTTCTTCTACCGGGGAGACATTTGTTAGGTGTACTTCAGTTCTTTGAAAAATAGCTTATTGTTCACGACAGGGGTCAGTAATTATAGCCCCCCCCCTTTTTTTTTTCAGTAGTAACTGTGCTGAAGGAAATATGGTGGGTTGACCACATGGCACTTCCTGACACAGATTCAGCTGCTGATTATAGGGTTTTAAAACGAGTATGTTAACATATGCTAACCTGATGAAAATACAGCTGAGTTCACTGACATCTCTATAAAAATATAGATCGTGGTTCTTGATGCTAAATAAAACATCTTAAAAGAACAAGTCTTCACTCTAACCTTAGACTATCAGTTATGCTTGAGGCATTTTATCATTTATTTAGTAGCTAGTGCTGTATGAAAGCACCCAGCCAAGTGTGCATTTCATTATAAAAATATTTAGTGATAAGACTGGATTATTTTATGAAATTATTAAGGTTAATGTTATGGAAAAAATCTCTTGTTCAGTGCCTGTTTTCAACAAATAGCTTTTTACCATTCAGATTTATAAGACTATAGTAATTTGTTATGCTTAAAAAATATTCGCTGTCTCTGTAATACTGTATTATCCTTTTTTTTTTTCTTCTTTTTTTTTTTTTTTTTTTCCTTCCACTTAGGACAGAGATGTTCTGCTTTCTATCTTTGTATGCTTTTGGTGCTTCCATGTCTTACTGCTGTCCAGGTTGTTTCATAGATCAGAAAACTGTTCAAAATAATCTAATCCTCTACCTCGTTTTCTAAAGTATAGCATTGACTAATAAACTGTGTTTTTGTCTGTGTTAAAGTTATGGGTTACAGATAATTTGAGACAGTTATTAAAACAAAGTGCTTCTCTTCAATCCCTACCCTGTCTGTCCTTCACAAGAAGTGTTGGAGCTCAGCGACACGTCACTGTTGTAGCCTGGCCGTGGGGGGTTCAGCCAAACACTGCCTTCTCATAAGGAATTGGTTTCCTTTAAGAAAAGGTTTTCAAAAAAAATCACTCCCTTCTAAAAGATACGTGTGCTACTAGGAAATCCAGGCTGCATATTCCTTGACCTTTAATATTATAAATGGAGAGTGTATTAGGCCTTGAGTTTGCCTAGAAGCTGGGTGATACCAAGTTACATGTGTTCATCAAGCTAGACCTCCAAAGAAGTCTTGAGTTATGGTAGTGTGTTAAACTTTGGCCTACAAAGGTAGACCAGGACCAAAAAATGAAAAAATATTTTTGTTTGGAGATCATACTGATATTTTTGAGTATCCCAATTGCTGCTTCATCATAAAAAGTCATGTGAGTTTTCAGCTTTCTTTCAATTTTATTGAATGAGCCTTTTTCTTTCACCAGGAGAACAGTGAATAGCAAAGTGTCCAGTCTGGCACTTGTGTAGACTTTATTTTGTGCATCTTCTATGTCCTTTGCTCCTCAAATATGTGTCATTTCAATATTCTTTAGATTATTAAAACCTGCAAGGAATTTCTGTTTTCTGCACTCTTCTATTTTTGCTCTAAAGATACTAGGGCAGAGTTAAACACAGTGTTCCAGGAGAGGACTTACTGATCTGCTGATATATTTTTAGTATGCTCAGTCTTGGTAGGTGTTCCGGTATTTTTCTCTTCTGTCCACTGCTGCACAGAAAAAAACAGTTAGTTTCTCTTGTGCTCTTAGCTAAAAACATGCAAAGGTGTGCGTATAATTTGGATTGTTGGCTGCGATGCATATGTGTTTCTCAGCTTTCCATGCCTTCATTTTGTCTATCAAACAATGTATTCTTTAGAAATGGTCCTTCCTCTCCCTCCCACTAGCTGTTTGGGGGATGGTATAAAACCCACCAGGAAAGGAGCTTGCCTGAGGTGGAGGAAATGGGCACAGAAAACTCCTTATCAAATGCCACTCAGTTTCAGGAAGGTGCTGTATCAGTGCCCTGCTGAACTGGATGTAGCTCAAGAGGCTTTGCTTGTGGAGCAAGGAGTGTAAGAAACTTGGTAGTATTTTATAGAGTCCTCCCAAGATGGGCATACTACTAAAGTGGAGGGAAGTGTTAATGTTAAAATACAGCTATTCAGAAATTAAAGTAGCTACATTCTTGTCGTTAATGTTGTTATTGATCAGCTGGATGGCAAACTAAGCAGTTTATCTGATAAATGTGATTATATCACCTTAATCATTTGTCATTCTGTAATCTGACCTCAGATCTTTACCACTGGCTTTATTTTCAAGGTGAGCAACCTGATATTTAACATACCCGTAGAAATCTCTTAGAACCCATTAGGAGCTATTTTTAAGAGGCAGCACTTCCTCTATGTATAGACTAATTAAAATTAAAATGAAAAATAACTTTCCTTTGGATTCAAAGTAACATTACTTAGTGGTTCACATTAAAAAAAAAAAAAAAAAGGCACATATGCACATGTACACACAGAACAAAGCACTAGAACAGCCTTTAACAATAAATGCACTTTTCTCTAACTAAAGCTTTTGGCAGAAAATGGGGAAGACTTTTTACTTAGGGAAGAAAAATGTCTTAGCACACTTCCTCCTAGGAAGAGTGGTTCCAGAAGACTGGCTTTAGCATTGTACTAGATTAATCTTTATGCTGTTGATTTGAAAAAAAAAATTTCTTCCTCTCTTGGGAAGTCTACAATAGAGAGTTAAAAAAAAAAAAAAAAAAATACTGTTTATAACAACTTAGTGGCAGAAAGAGAATTTTTACTAAAATGAATAGCTGATGTCTGGAAGTGAGAGGTAGAATGCTATGCTTGTCTTAAGTAACGTTCAAGAATTTCACTGAGAATGAACATGAAAGCAGCACAAGTGACAAAACTATTATTAAGTGTTGGTTAAGTGGTGCAGACATTCAATTAAACACACAGGTGCTGAATAAAACTGGAATTATGTTCTGGTTTTGGTGTGAGAGGAGACCGGTGAAAGCTGGAGTGGAACTCTGTGGTTGTAACACGTCCAGGACCTTCCCTGCTGAAACTAAGAAAGTCAAGGTCATGTCTAAACACAGTACCTGTTTTTATTTACAAAACTGGCATTAAAATGTGAAAGCTCTTGTATTTCATTGTTCCCTTTAGATACATCGCTACCCCAAAGAAACAGCAGTACTTATGCCAGGAATTAGTGATCTAAAACAAGATGTTTCTTGGAAAATTGTTTATTCCTTAGTATAATTTAATCCCCTTTGCAACATCATCCATTCCAATGTTTAAATGAAATTGTTAAAGGGCATTCATAATGAGAAATTTAAAACATGAAATGTATAAGTATTTATATAAAGATATACTGCTACAGTATTTTTGGATATTAATACTCATTTTTAAAGGTGATTTACTTGTAAAGATTTTTCTTTTCTTCTTCCAAGGATTGTAAAAAGTATGTATCAAATTAAACCTTAAGAATACCTGGGACCTGAGGATTCAAGTAGGCTGCAGCTGTCTTCACCCCCAGTATTTGAAATAACTAATAAGATGGGAAGCCTACAGCTGGTGGCAGGCACTGTAAACCGTGCGCCAAAGGCTTCTCGCTGTTCACTGCCCCCATTGGCTTCCTAAAGAAGAGAGAATACAGAGCCAGCCGGCTGTCTCCTCCTGTGCTGTTGCTCGCTCGCAGGTGTAATTGAGAGTTAGGGCTGTGTACTGTATGCTGAAGCTATTGTACATCAAGGAATGTATTTGCTTGTTTTAATGCCTATAAAAAGGATGTGCTTTATTCCAGTAAAATCATAAAGAAGCAAGTTTTTAATAAATTTCAAAAGGGAAATATTATTATTTGTCTTTTTGCTGTTATAATAACTCAATTCAAGATTTAAATAAGTGGACTTACATTTAAATGTTGCTGACTTTCAGTGTTAATGTACAGTGCTTACGGTGTTTCCTCATATTGTTCCCAAGTGCTGGATAAAGTATTCTATTAGCACCAGTGGGAGCATTCCAGTTAAATTTTCTGGCTGTTATCTGGGTTCTCATTATAAGCATGTATTCTTTTTATAAGCATATTTATATCATTTCAGCTTAGAGGGAGAAACAGAGGAAAATACTTTTTTGTGGAAGTTTATAAAATATATATTGATTAGCAATACGATTGGCTTTTGAATCACTTTGGTGTTTCTAGAAAATATTTGCTCAATTCTTAGAATATGTATTTGAATGCTTAACATATAAAAGTTTAGTCTATTTATCTAAATACCTATTAATGCTTTCTAAATGTATTATATAATGGCTGAGAAAAATCTTAAAAACAGTTTCTTCAGTCTATTTTAATGCACAGTGTAGGTAGGTGCATTAAAAGAACTGAGAGCAACATGAGAAAACTGGGGATAAGAAAGGATTGGGGAATAATAGCTGAGTTTCTGTAAGTGAATTCAGGTTCATCTGACAGGACTTCCTGGATTTTCCAGTCCCATGTAGCTTGCAAAAATACATTGTAAATGTCAAAATGGTTGTGAAAGCATTAATAAGTAATAGTTTAAATATTGCTAGTCAGCTGTAATTTGAATAGTCTGACTGCGGATTTGGAATTTCAATCTAGAAGTAGCCTTTGTTTCTTCATGGTATTGGTAGAATCTAGATTTGAAAACTGTCATGTGTTAAACGTGATCTTTGATTCTTATGCCAGCTTAAAGACTATATTACTCTAACAGCTCCTGAATTGTGTATGATATAGTATCATCTATTCAAGTGACATGAGTTGCACACAAAAGATACAGAAATGGAACTGTTCTGGGAGGGTTGAGGAAAGCTGGAATTCTTTTGTATGGCTGCTTGTACCCAGGTTTGTTTGGGATTTTCCTGGTGAATAAAGATAATCATGGTGAAAAAAATGTCAGATATGAAGTTCAGCTTTCCCATATCAATATAAGAATAATGGGGAAGCCAATGAAATGGAAAGAAAAAATCAAACCATTTGAAACAGTGGGAGAGAGGAAGACTTTTGCACAGTTCATAATTCATTAGTCACTAATTACCACAGGGTGCAACTGAGGCCAAGAATGAAGGTGGAGAGAAATACCTAGTTATATGAACCTCCGTGACTAAAGAGTTTACATCCTTTCTAGGAAAAAACATAATGTTGAAGACCAAACTGTTTACTGCCCGGGTTAATAGCTCTGTCAGTGGGTTATTTGTATCCTTCCATGAAGCATCTGTTACTGGCCACTGAGACAGAATATTGGATTAGAATGGACCAGGTTTAACCCAGTCTGACAATTGCTGTTCTGTAATGCTACACTCTTTGGGTTTATTTTAAGTAAGCTTATGTGCGTGCCTTTGTCTACAAGAACTTTATAATTCAGTTGTCTAGAGAAACTAGTTCTCCAAGCCACAATACTTCTGCAATGGAGATGTAACTGGATGCTTTCAGTGCGCCTCAGACGAAATACGTTTCAGTTGCAGTATTCGGAGACCCATTTGTTTCATTTATTTTTATCTTGGGGCTGATAGTATTTCATTTGGAATATAGGTGATGCATTAGAAAGGTAAATGTTTAGTTTTACTTCATCTGTGAAGCAGTCTACAATTGTGATTCCTTGTGACAACTCTGTGATGCAGGAGTAGGGAAAATGCCAGTAGCTGCTTTTCGGTGGCATTCCTCTCACTCTTTGTTCTGAAAATTTTGTCCTTGTTAAAACTTATTTTTAAAAATGAGACGTGAAGCTTTGCTAAACTTAGAATTTTCCTCTGAGGCTTTCTTGGGCTTTTCTGTAGCACCCACGAAGTACTTGTCATACTTTAAAGTAACTTTAAACTTCTACAGTTCTCCTTTGTTGCATGGGTGTAATGGTTTTCTTAGGCTGGTGTTTTTCAGATACTGTATGAACCTCACTTGCTGTCAGTTACTGAGGTCAGGGTTTCATATGCTTTCCTAATTTCCGAAGTAGTATCTTTATCAAATAATCATTTCCATACCCCTCATCAGTATAATAAGTTAATCCATATGTTGGAAGCATTGGTCATCTTTCAGTTTTACTAGGATTAGCTCTGTTTACACTACATGTGACTTGGTAAGCAGTGATGTCTGTTCTAAAGCTTAAAGCAGGGCCACTCAGACTGCTGCCTTGGCCCTCTCTGTGCTTAGCCTGCCAATGTGTCTCTCGGACTGAGATTATGCCGTTTCTAATTTTGCAAGTTAGTTTACTTACGTCTTCTTCCCTTTCTTCTCTCCTTTCTCTGAAGTGGGCATATCTTGCACTTTGGGAAATGCTGGCATATGCGTTTCTTTATTATTGCTTTCCCTGCCCCCAAAAGTGTCCAGAACTGAGAGGATAGTGCTTATGTTGCACGGTGCCCAGCATAAGGAAATTTTGACCTAGAGGGGGGGCCCTATAAATAGATAACGAGCACCAGTTGTGATATTCAGTGGATTAAGCTGGTGTGATGGTATATTGAACACAAGCTTAAAAACAGGGTAACAAATCCCCCCCGCCCCGCTCCAGACCACTTGGATGAATCAACTTGGTAGTCTTGAGGAGAAGCTTTTTACAGTGGGATATTGTATGCATCTTTTTCTGACTCTCAGTTCTTTTTTTATGTTATAGGACTACAAAGCTGATGAAGACCCTGCATTATTCCAGTCTGTTAAGACCAAGAGAGGACCTTTGGGGCCAAATTGGAAGGTACTAAGAACTGACTTTACAACATTACAAAGTCTTAATCGTCAAAAAATGTTCACAATTCCTTAGAGACTAGCACTGGTGATGCTAGTCTTAAAACAGTGGATAGAAATTGAATATTTATTTTCTTTTTCATATTCAGTTAAAATTCTGAATGTGTTAGTAAGCAAAGTTGCTTGATATTACTACTAAAAATAAAGTGATTTAATTAAACAAGTTTAAAAATTTGCAATAAAAGCTATACAAATTAAATGGGATGGATGTTATAGGTACTGAAGATTGACAGCTGAATATGCACTATGACAGATTTCATGCAAGTCATCAGACTGTTGTGTTAGCCACTGGAGGTAAATTAAAATGCAAAAAAACTAATTGGAATCTTCCTTATATTGAAATGATTACAAGTGTATATTTCTTAGAGCACAGTAAAGGATCCTACATGTGTATGTTTTATTTAAGATGATCAAAAACTAGCAGAATGTAGTGACAAATATAAGCCCGTCTTTACCTTGCCCTATTGAATATCTAAGTGCATTTGACTTGTGTGGTATATATGCATAATGCACACAGAAAACCTACAGTATTTCATCATAATGAAGTATTTTACTTTGGTAAGATAATACACCTTGTGTATGTGTGTGAACAGATGCATCTACCATGTTCCTGAAGTTCTTAGCCTGAGATAGGTAATCTGGGTTGGTTTGTGGAATTAACTTTCTACATTCTTCGGTCATTTAGCAACTTTCTGATAAGTAGGCTTTGTATGACTATGGAAAAATGACTTTTATTTTAAGGTAGAGCCATCAGCCTTTTACCATGACTGCAGTTACCCAAGCCTTTATACAGGAAATTTTCTTATAAGTGCATTATGCATGCTGCTTGCTTAACATCACCTACCTTTCTCTTCCCTTCTCTCCCCCCTGCCAAATCTGACCAAAATGCAGTGTGGTAGATTTCCCTAATACCATTAATGGATAGTGTGAGAAGTTTATTTTAAAGAGATATTAAATTCTGTGAAAGCTATTCAGCATTAGTGCTTCCTTTCTGCATAAACAACCTTACATTATTGGTCATCAATATGACTGTCATGTGAAAGCTTACCACTTAAAATCACACCCAATATAAATTTGCTCTGCTTGCATATTCAGCTACAGGAAAATCATGTTTGAAGACTGATGTTCTAG
This sequence comes from Apteryx rowi, assembly GCF_003343035.1. NCBI lineage: Eukaryota > Metazoa > Chordata > Aves > Apterygiformes > Apterygidae > Apteryx > Apteryx rowi. The sequence continues at coordinate 510,023 of NW_020449730.1, read as the reverse complement.
TAGGCAACATAGTACTGATCCAGATATGTCAGTGACACCCTTACATCACCTTTGTAATTTCTTACTACCCATTATATACTTCTCTTGACAGTTTAGCCTAAGACACTTGCTGCATGCGTAAAGAAGATCCTATCTTGAAAAAAACTTTCCTAAAATCTGCTTCCTGAGCCTTGAAATAGCTCCCTTCTCATTTCTTTCAGAACCTTGCTCCACTCAAACTTAGATGCAAACTTGCTGTAGACCAATGTATACCAAATGGAAACCAACCACACCTGAACAGCAATGCAAAACTTGTCAGCACATCCCTACACCCATCTCAAAGCATGTCCTTCCACACACAGCCATCAAAAGTCATCTATGTATTTACATCCATCCCAGAATGAAACATACTTTGCTACATCAGGTATCCTTGTAGAAAAACTAACCACTGTGTACCAGAATGAATGTAGATGCAATTTGTCAAGAATAGGTCCCTAGTTACCGATTAGAATATACTCTTTCACAAAATAATTGTTCCATCTGTGACCTCAGCTCTGGTTTGTAAGGGAGATCTGTGGAACACCTTCAAAAATGAAGCAGAGATACTAAAAGTCATGGAAGATTTGTTTTACAGTACATCATAATTTTCCTGTCCCACGATTAAACCAGCCTGTGTTCCACAGGCAAGAATGGCCTGTTTTTCTCCCATCTGTTCAAGACTAGTGATCTTTTTGTTGCTCTATTTTTAGCATATCTTCCCGTAGGCATTGTCTAGTGCACAACTATCATTGATAATCATTTAGACTAATCGCAGCCTCTGGGGCAGTTTCTGCGATTCTGCACACTTATCAACAAAACTTGATCTCAGATTTTCAGATGAATGCCTGCACTGATAAGAACCAACCTGTTCATATGGTTCATACTGCTTTTTGTTTGTTTTAGTATAAAATTCAATTTTGCAAATAAATAGTTATCAGAGAAATATGCAGCTGACCATTTTGATATGTTTATAGCCTTTGCTGAATTTCCAATATAGGAACTGATGTCCTGAAACTGATAATATGCACAATTTGTCATTACTGTAAATGCAACATTTCATTGACAGTGATGTAAATGAAATTTAGGGTCTGAAAATCTTGGCATAATTTTACTACTTAGTGTGTACTTTGAAGAATTATGCTTAAGTAGCTACTGAGTTATTTTTTTAAATGCATTACAAATGATACCCCAAATTATTAAATTTTCCTAAGCATTAGACTTCATTAACATTAAAATCATTTAGTTTTTCATTACCAAGAAAAGTTGAAAATATAGAATGAATGTTTCTTTCTAAATATAATGTGAAGTACTTTCTCTGAGAGGTGTGAATTTTCTTCCAGTTCATTACTTTAGATGTCACCATTATTTATTTACTGTTAGTTTTTGCAAAGCATCAAGATAAGTGTCAGGTGTTGGAGTAGAATGCGTTGGACCATCAGGCTATCGGTCCCTAATTTCCTTTCCTAAAATGCAAGCAGAAAGGTAGGCAGAAGATATTCCCCTTTCTCATATCAGAAGCTTGTCCTTTATCTTAAGTGTCAAATAACTGACTACCATGTCTAACAGCACAGAGTTGCCGTTGCCCGCTAAGCAGTGCCGGACGGTAATGAGAGTTATCAGCTAGCCTAAGATCATAACACTGAAGTAACTTGGATTCAAGGACTTAATGTCTCTTGTCCCACTGTGGACCGAGGTTCTAGTTGCAGGGGTACTTCTGTGCAGCACTAACCATTTGCTCCTGTACCACCCTTTCCCATATGCTGGTACAGTGGTTTGAATGCTGCATGGAAAAGAAGACAGCCGGATTTTTGTGAGGGTATGGGAAATGATGGGGCAACAGAGGCAGCTCAACTGAGATGTGATGCGTCAGTGGAGCGAGCAGAAGGGGTACAGGCTGCTAAAGCTGGCACATCGCTGCCCTTAAGCTGCATTGTCAAAAGAAATGCTTGTGAAACTACATTTGGGGTGCTCCACATTCTTTCATTTGCCTTAATTAGACCTGAGGGTGCAGTCGATGTATGCTGCTGACCTAATTGGGGCTATTGTAGCTGTTCCTTACGTTGTCTTTTCAACGTGATGAAAGTTGATCCTGTGATAGCTCGACTGTACGGACACCGCAGTGCTGTCATGGCTCCGTGGGAATTTTGTAGCAACAACTTCGCAGCTGAGCACTTAAGTAATGAGTGCTTGTACAAGAGACTCTATAAGAAAAAGGATTTCACTAGTCAGTGCCACATGCACACTTAAATGTTGGCTTGTGTGATAAGTCATTGGCTGCTTATGTTCCCCAGAGGAAAATGTGGAGATTTCAGAGAGTCAGCAAGTGTGTTCAAGCTTGTGTTGTGGCAGCAAGGACTACTACTTCTGGGACTTGTGGGTGTGGAGAGGGATGCATGACTGGTTAATGACCTGTATTTGCACAGAAGATTTAGTTGCTGTACAAAAATTGATTGACTTCCATCTTCTCTATAGCTACTGAAGAAAAAGCGAGTAATAATGTACTTTTTACTAAGCAACATCTTTGGGTGCAGTTGTTCCTCTGTAGTCAAAAAAGAACAAAATACTGGTTACTGTGCTTTTTTTTTTCATTGGGAAACTTGCAGAACCAGCTACCACAGAATACATGGAGCAAAAGACTGTTTCCGAGAGTGTTTTGCACAGTCTCTTGTGAAAGCTTGCCTGTATAAACAAATGTTTATGGAGACCTAGTCTCTAGGAAGCAGGATAAAGACAGTCCTCTACAGTTCTTTTCTGAAGTTGGTATGCCTATTTTATTTTTGTTTGGTGTCTAGATACTATGACAATGATGGACCTTAGAGAAGAATCTAGGGTGTGAATGTTACTTCATTTTATCTGCTACTTCCCCTGCTCTTTAGTGTTCAGTGTCTTAGTCAAATGTTAGTAGAAGCAGAGATTTTTAATTCTTTGTGCTGCTATTGAGTATAGTCTCTTTTAAGATCCAGACCCATCTATAGGTTTACCTTAATAATACTTTCTAGTTCAACTTGAGCATGAACATTTCAAAAATAAGCAGGTGAGCAGAGTGTTAAAATACCATGAGCTTTGTTCATAATAACTTCCAAACTGGAGTGGTTTTGTTACTGTAAGTTGCTGCCGCACGTCCGGGCATCAGTGATTCTTTAGCTCAGCATGCTAAGAGACTTTAGNAAAAAAAAAAAAAAAAAAAAAAAGTCTCTTAATTTTTAGTTGCTTTTTAATGTCTCCCTTGCATCGAAACTTTAAACTGTATGAGAACTGGTTAATTGATTGTTAGTTAATATTTAAGATGTCTTGTATATCAATATAGGTGTATTATATGCCCTAGATACTATATAAATGTTAAGTTAGAGTTCAGCAATACCATATACATGGTATATGTACACAATCTATACATATTTACATGATCTTAGTTCTGCTGTTTGTGTATCCAAAGACAGAAAATAAAAGACAGAAAATAATTCTGGTTCAGAAGTTTTCTAAGCTTGTAAATAGCTAAACATTGGTAGAGCTTCTGGGGGAATTATCAGTATTTTCTTCCTTGAGTTTTATATTCTTTCCTAGGTGTCTGCCACTGGCTGCTGTCAAAATACTGAGCCAGGTAGACCTTTGGTCTGACTCAGCGCAGTTGTTTGTAGGTGTGATCTGGGCCTGAATAAGGCTGGAATCTCATGGAAGAAAATTAGTATTTTGTGCCTTTCAAGGTGATAAAAGGGGACAGGCATGTATATGAACTTCCATTACTATAATACTCTTTCTCCCTGGGCTAAATATACTGGCTAGCAGAATAGAATTCTCACATTATTCCTATAGACTGTGCTGAAAACGTGCATCCTGCCTTAGACGTTTGTTCTTCTTTCCTCTTCAGGGAGGAAGCGGGGGGGCTGATGCAGGATTGGCCTGTTTGGGCCTGTATGCCCAAACAAAAGGCTTACCAAAAAAAAAAAAAAAAAAAGGCCATAAAAGGAGGAGGAGGAGGAGATCTTTGAATACTTGGATTGGGAAGCACTGAATTTATGTATTTTTGTTAATTCTGGCCTTTTACTGGTGCCTGGACATAGACTCGTACAGTTTGGGAGCGCAAAGCAGCAGCAGCAGTGCTTTCTTTCCTGTTTGTGACTAGAAAGAATATCAGTCTTCTGAGGGTAATTGGTTTTCTTTTACTCTAAGAAACATGTAAGAACTCTCTGATGATGAATCTTTGTGATAAAAGTTCTGTCTTAAACATGCATTATTCAGTTTTTGTTGTCCAAGATTTTTAAATGTCTAGATATCTCTGAAATCTTTTTACTGTGTACATGACCAAAGGAAGTGGTCCATTTCACAGTCAATAGAAACCTAGTTTAAAAATGCCATAAGTATTTCCATTTAGAATTTTGTTACAGGTATAAAGAATAAACATCTGTGGATGTCTTATACTAGTTGCCAAATGCAGGTTTTGGCAACTTCATTTTATCCTTTTTTTTCCTTTCTCTTTTACATGGCTTGGAGTAACCAAACATGCTTTGTTAAATTAAAAACATGATAGAGTCTCTTGTATTATGTAAATTTGGCTGCATGAGTTGTAAGGAAATATCTGTATACCATGTTACACACATCAGAGATACTTCAAAGTTGTTTGGAAGTAAGAACTGTAATAAAACCTAGTTTCATGATGCTTGTATTTTGAGTTTTCTTATTCCGATTTGATGCATCTTTAGCAGCTTCACAGTCTCTTGCAATGCTGCTCCTCTGAACTTCTGGACTGTGTTAACTCTTCATACACACACTTGGAACAAATCTGGTTAAACAAACCTCATGCGTTCAATCTCCTTCTGAGATAAATGGGAGTGAAGAGTTTCTTCCGCCCTCTCCACAGATTGTGTCAACAGGTTGCAAGACCAGTTACATCTAACTAGTACTTTTTGCAGTTAAATAATTCTAACCAAGTCCATGCTTAGAATTTTGGTGTAGGAAATTTTGAGGGTAGTTGTTCTTGCCCACTATGTTTGACAGTGCTCCTGTCTTTCCTAGCAGCCGCACTTCTGTTGTTATAGGGAATGGTGGTGGTTGTCTCCTGAATTTCCCCTCAGTTCATTCTTTTGGGGATCCTTCTTCCCCACTAATCTTTGAGCCAGAGCTGCTTCCAAGCACTCTTTGAACTGAAGCTTTCGTGAATCTTAAGGCTGCTTACTTGCCATTGAGGAGGAGAGGTCCTTTCCCTTTTTTTTCCTCATGTGAGCAGGAGGTCTGCAATTCACTATGCAAAAATGAATATGTAAATTATGCTACGCAACTAGAAATTTCCTCTAGTCCTGGGTAAAAACATACCCTTCTGGCACGGTCTCCTAGGGAAAGGGAAATGAGGGAGAGGAACTGGGGAGAGCTTGCCAGGCTTTAATCTCTCTTTGCAGTGTGTAGACAAAACAGAATTGAAATGGACTTAAATTTTATGCTTTTGTGAGAAGTGATCTGGGGATAGGGGGAGGTATTATGTTTTATTTGAATCTTTTTTTTCAGTGCATGTGTTTTCCACCATTGTAATGAGGTAGCAGCTCAGATTATAATTGTGTTTTGGCAATAGATCCAAAAATATAAAATAATTTGGTGCCAGCTGTTGTAATTAAGCATCATTGTCCCAAAGAAAACCAAGAAAGTATATGACAGTGCAAATCATGAAAATAAAAGCAATGTTAAAACTTAGATTTATAGTATGTGTTTGCAGCATGGATGGAATTTCTTATAGACTTAACCTGATGACATTTGTTAATCCCTTGTACCCTGTTTCCAAAGTACAGTGCAGCCATTTAGTAATAATTAGAGTGATAATTTCCAATAATCATATTAAATACGTTTGTCTGAAGTCCTTGTTTTTAAAAAAAATAAATTCCTTCCAATTATCCATAAACAGAAAGAGTTAGCAACTGATGAAGACTGTCCTAAAATGTGTGCTTACAAGTTGGTGACTATCAAATTTAAGTGGTGGGGATTGCAGAACAAAGTTGAAAACTTTATCCAAAAGGTAAGTGCTTCTCACTAGCTGGGCTGTTGCTGGGGAGGTGGGATTGGTGGGGGGCGGGTAGGGGTATGTAGGCAGGTTGGTGCTGTTTTGGCATGGGGTTTTTGAGGGGGGAAAGTGATGAGGTTTTCTGTTGCTTACAATCAAGCAGTTCCTGTTCATTTCTTCAGCAGTTAGAACTGTTTGTGTCTAGCAGCGATGGTGTTTCATTGGCAGTGCTAGAATAACTTTAAGCTAAAAAAGCAAAAATAGAAGCCATGATCCTATCATTTAAGTTTAAGCCTTGATTGTGCAAGCCACAACACTTGACAGAAGGAGAATTCTTTGAGGCTGTTTTTCTTTTAGATTAATAGTTGTGCAAAAGATGTGCTGGAGTTTTTCTAGTGTTGTATGTACTAGTTTTCTTATGAAAGTGTTCTTATGTTTATGCTAATTCTATAGTATTTGATTTTACTGGAACTGAAGGCTTGCAAGACCAGTTATAAGTAAGGTATAATCTAATACTTTAGAATTTAATTGACAGTTGTGGTAGTTTGGGCAAATTATATTTGCTTTTTATTTCATTAGCACTGTATTATCAGAATATGAATTGTGATTTTTTTTTTAAATGCATGAATAAACACTCTGCCTACATATAAGTTTATATTCTAAAAATTTAATCTAGACCGTCGTGTCAGTTCTCTTGAATCCAGCCAGAATGTGCTGGACCAGTGAGTTAACCAAAACATGATATTCCAGTAGCTCTTTCATATGTTGTTTCCTCACAGACAACTAAAGTGAGGCCATTTTTATTGTGGTAACCAGGGCTTTTAGCTCTGAGTGCATCACACAGCTAACTGCCTTAAATCTTTATGTATTTCAAAAAATATGATAGTAAAAGAAGAAAATTACAAACCATAATAAATGGCAATGAGATGGAAGAGATAGTTTGTGATGGCCGCAATACAAAGTAAGAATTAGGAGATACTGGAGACTGTCTTTAGTGTGGGGGTGGTTTTGAGAAGGAGGTGGCTTTGATTAGGATCCAGGAATGTGGAGAAGCTGAACTGTAGCACTGTGAAACAGCACGCACCTACCTAAAGATTATACCTCTTCAAATGGAATAACTGCAGTCACTTCACCAGTCTGGCAAAATGTAGACCTGTTATCTAACGTTTGTTTATCTTCTTAAAGCAAGAAAAAAGGATATTTACCAACTTTCATCGCCAGCTGTTCTGTTGGATTGACAAGTGGATTGATCTGACTATGGAAGACATTAGGAGAATGGAGGATGAAACACAAAAGGAGCTGGAAGCGGTAAGAATGCTTTAAGATTAGTGTTTGCATGCCATCTATCCATAGCTCTGCCATCTAGACAGTTCAAGAACTGAGGCAAGTTGAATAGTATCCATCCCCTTGCATGTGTTTGGGCAATTGCTGATAAACATTACGACTTCTGTAGTGGTTCTCCTCTGCAGACCCATGCACTTGAAGCTTCTGCATACTATGTTGTGTCAATCTGGAAGTGGCTGTAAGGTAAATGCTCATGAGAAGTCCCTAAATCCAGAAGGTCTGCACTGAGCATCTCTTTATGTGTTGTCATACCCATTGCACAGAGTCCCCTTCAGTGCTTTTTTACCGCTTGTGAGTTAGAACTCAGAGCTGTCATTTCACTTTTCTATTGTATGTCTTGCTTTGTTTAGTTGCTAATCATCATTAGAACTGATTATTTTCCCTTCAAACATGTCTTGAAGCAAGTTGTATGTGTCACATGACAACAATTGCACTCATCCTGATTAGCATGACAAAATTGAGACTTTGAACTGCAAAAAGGTAGTTGGTAAAATTAACAGGCATAAGATGGTCTCAAATTTCATGCTTTGGTGGTTGTGAAGACCAAATACATATAGTCTGATCTGTCTTTGGACTGATGTCTGGAAGGAAACTCGCCCATAGAGCCACTTTCCCTACTCTCTCTTTTAAGATGTAGAGGAACATCATAGGCTAGGCAAGGAGCTTTCTTTTCTAGTCTCTTTCCAGAGCACGACCTTTGGCGAGAGCCTTTCTCATTTTAAATACTGACATCTTTTTAGGTTCTTTGCAGTCTGTGGAGTTGCAATTCTATTTCCTTCCTATTTTGCCATGCCATTTGCTTTATGTCCCAAACCCATTCAGCTTGTCACTTTCCATCTATTGTCTTGGTTCTGTCAGGACACATGTGCCCTCAGCTATGACTTGATTTTTGCATGGTTTTAGCTCATTTCAGCTTCTAGATGTCTTTAAACAGATTGCTTTGTGCTTTAGACCTATTGTTGATAGTGGCTCTGAAGTGCACTTTACTTCAGGCCTAGCCCATCTTTGCTCTTTGTGTCAACATTCGCTGTAACTCCCTCTTCATCCACGGTTGCTGTGCTCTTCGTGCGTGGACTTCATGAACTGCCTGTAGCCATCTTGCATTGCGTGGAGATGTTTTCAGGGTTTGGGAGAAGTGCTTCTTCCCTATGTGTGTGTGAATAGGTAGATGTTCTGAGCTAGTAAAAACAAACTTTCTTTTCAGATAAGCTGAAGGGATTGTCTACTTTGGCAGTTTCCAGAAATATATTTTGAAAAAGCATGATGTCCGTCCCTTCTCACAAACGCTGTACTCTCTCACTGGCTTTTGGATATTTTTGGTTATGGCAGGTGTTCTCAAAAAAACACATGGAATTCTTCTTTTATTCTACTTTATGCCAGAACCTATTCCTAGAGCCAGCTGTCTGTGAAGGAGGAAGAGTAACCACTTTCCTCTGTCTAACTGGCTTTTATCAGAAGGGTTCTCCTTTTCACACCCGTAGTTCTTAATTTTGAATGAAACAAACTTTATCCAATTTCTCTGAGAAAGAATAGTGGCAGTGTGAGGAGTGCATACAAGGTATGTATTGGAGAGAGTAACTGGTGTTTAACACACACATCTATGTGCATGAGAAAATTTCCCTTTTATATCTGTGTGGACTATAGTTGTCAGTCTTCTGTAGAGAAAGTTATCTGTTTCACATTTTTCACTGGTAAGTAACTGCTTTTTGTACATTTTTTGCAAAATACTATGTCAGAAATAAATCATAGATGATTCTCTTGCACAAACAGGATATGCTCTGTGTTGTTTTGTTTCCTGTGAAACAGTTTGTTTTATAAATATTGTCTCCTAGAGAAGAGCAAAAAGGAGCAGAATTTATTTCTTTATGCATCATGGCTAACACAGGATCTTGATAGCAAAGTATTTGCTACTTTTTAAATTCTTAACCTTAAGTGAAACCTGGATCACTTGTTTCTAGGTAACATTGATCCCTGTTAAAGAGCAAATCTATTTCCCTAACATTTTCTTGTTTTGCACAGCAAGGCAAATAATTTATTTCAAATAGTTTGTCGTGTAAGACTTCACCATCAGGAGCTTAAATATATTTTTTTCGCAAGAGAAATGCATTAACACTAACACAGCTTTTCTATATATATTGTGAAATGTGAGAGGAGTGGGAACCTACTGTTACAATATATATATATATTTTTTTTTTTGCCTAAGTGTTATAACAGCGGTATCTACAAACACCTATAAATGATGCAGTCCCAAAATTTTTGTGGTGAGGTGCATTATTGGAGAATAACAATCTAGAGGCAAAAAATGTCACTGCAAATACAAAGTGAACACTAATTTATACCAAATAATTTGTTTTTATGTTTTATATCCACCTACTTCATCCATTTTGATAAACAGTAACTTTCATTAAATCCTAAATAAACCACAAAACATTTGTTTTATGGCCTGGACCACTGGAAAGAGCGAACTTCGTGGTAAGGTACTTAGTATGCCAAGAATATCTTCATGCTTCCAGCCTTGCAAAGAAATATTCAGCTTTTTTGACACTATGCAGTTTTATGATGCTTAAAAAGAAAAAACTGCAGAAAGCAAGCCAGTATCTAATAATATTGGCAGCATTACATTTTCTTATGACACATTGCTTTCTGTTGCTATTCTCTTTCACATTAAAATCCTTTCTTCTTCCTGGTTTGAACTAATCTTTCTCTTTAGATTCTGTGCACATTTCAGTTCTTTTGTTAGTCCTGTTCTTCATCTTAAGCCAATTTTTATTGTCAGGATCTCTTCTTTTGTTACTTTTTCGTTACTCCCTGAATTCTCATAGGTGTTCTTCCAGAGTTTCTGTATCCCAGCACATTCTTTTCTTAGATTTTTCTTTATCTTTCACTTAATGGTTTATATATCTGACTCCTGGAGATGAGGAGCACCTATGCCTCATTAAATACACATCAGCTAATCAGTGTATAGTAGAAAATCACCTGACCCTGCCAAAGCACTGTGATCTACCGCATGCCTTTGCAACAGTGGGAATCCCTACTGGATGTTTCGAGCAGTGTGGTGTAGCACTGAAGCATCATGGGCTTTTAAAAATCTAAGAAGCATCATTTACAGCTGCTGTACGGTTCCCAGACTTCCTCCACCAAAAAGAGATGCTCTGTATATCTGGTCTCCACAAAACTTCAGCTTTAGCTGAGGCTGCTTCCCGTTTTGGTCCTGGCTGGGGAAAAGTCATGTAGCTCATTACTTCTCTCTTACTAACCAACAGCAAGATAGGTTCTTTATTTGGTAGCTTACAGTTTTATTTTACGTTTAGATGCGTAAGAAGGGTTCCGTTCGAGGCACATTGGCTGCTGACGTCTAGAGGAGTTCTCTGTAGGTTCTGAGGCAAATCAAGCCGTGTAAGTGAACTGTTGGATGAAAAAGGAGAAAAGTTACTAATATACTGATGATGGGAGTTGTTGGCAGAAACATCTAAATGCATATATATCCAGATAACACTTTGGGGCCTTACTCCCTCCTGTTTGATAACCTTGATGTGATGAAAAATTGGACGTGATCCTTTATGGCCCAGGTGCATAAGAGACCTTCACCACAAAATGGCACTGTAGTAGACTGCAGATGCTCAGTCCAGTTGCAGAATGCCTTACATGTTGGCCATGTAACCCCTTTCTTTGTGCTTATCTAGTGCAGAAACCCAAAATGCACGCCCTTGTTGTCATCACTGTGCTGGCACTGAGCTCTGAAGCCTGCAAGTTCTTTTCTGGGCACAAATCAGAAAAGCCAGTGAGTATTATTTTGCTACTCACTCAGTCTGGGTTTGTCCACATAATTTAGAGAAACTGTGGACTGCCATACTCAAAGCATGTTAATTTTTTAAAATCTAGTTCCGCACAGAAATTTATAAATACTAAATTGTGTTAAAATTGTTACTGCAGGAAGCAGTTTGTCCAGGAGTTGGAGACTTTTGAGTATTTGTGTTCAGTACTTTAATGTTGGTGTTTCCCACTGTGACTGTGTTAATACCTCAGATGGGATCTCCCAGTCAAAGCAGTTTTAAAATCCTGCTGATCTGTGTGAAGATTCTCAGAGGACTGGAGCTGCTGTCCACCAATGAGGAGGATGGTATCCAAATTAAGATTTCCTTACAAAACTTGCACTGCTTTGGCATGACCTTGCTCAGTGCTGGTGATGTTTTGACTGCCCTGCCCTATTTTTCTTGGAAATTAATGAAATCACCTATTTGGAATTTAGTGTTTGAAGTAACTGTTAATGCTTAATTGTGTATTTTCTTTTCCTGCAGTTACGTAATCAAGGCCAAGTGAGGGGAACAAGTGCTGCCAATGATGAATGATGATGGATTTAACCGTCACATGCAGTGTTGATATACAAATGTGTGTGTGGATGCATGATTATTTGTATATAATTATATATACGCACATGCATACTGAAGGAGGTTGTTACAGTGTCTCCAGGGTACTATACCTATCCTCAGCAAAGATGCAAAGGAAACTGCTTTCATTATGTATACCTGAAGCAAATAAAAAAAATCAACTGAGTAGTGTCATTTAAAGGATGAATTAACTGCAGAATTATGCTAACTGGTATGTATCATGAATGTCAATACTGGACCAATTTATTCCCTACTTGTTTTTTTTCCTGTCTTGAGTCACTCTGCTATAACTTGCCCACATCTCATTGTAAAGAAATGGATTCAAATAATTTCAATTTTGTGTCTTCCCTATGTGATTATTTTTTGAATAGGAACAATGAATGTATTTATAGCTATTTATTTCTGGATTGTCATTATCCTATAGTCAAAACAGAAAAATTTTTCTATTAGTGGAAATTGGAGGACTTTTATTACTGAATGAGTTTGACCCAAACTTTACCCATTCACTGATTTAAAAAAAAAAATCATGTTTTATTGGACTTTTGTACATTGAAATGCTGATGTTTTTTCTTCATTAAAATTGGCGAGATTAAGGAAAAATGACTTGTGATTTATAAAATAATTGTAATTTGAAATTTTCCAGAAGCTAGCTTTTTAGACAAAGAAACTGACAATACTTGTAGACTCTTTCAAGTATATATTAGGCCATGCAGTAAAAGTGTGAAGGGATAGCCCTTCTCTAAAGTAATACTTCCTGTTAATGAAATCGCTATTTTCCAAAGTTTCAGTTTGGAAACTATGCAAATGGTCTTGATTTCACACACGTTACGCAATGGAATATAATTGTGATTTTAGCTCTTTTCATGTTGAAAATACACTTTAAAAAAGATGTATACTTTCAGATATGATGAAAGTTTAAATTGTAGCATCTGACATGTTTCTCTGATATTTGTTAGGAGTAGACACATAAAAAGAAAGATGATATAATAAAGACCTGTTGTAGATAACTCTCAAATAGGAAAATGTCTTCAGCATTTTTTAAGAAAATATTCAGATAGAGCATATCATAGATGTATATTATCAAAAATCTTGCTAGAGCCGAAACAAATTATTTTAGAAACACTAGTTAGATAAAGGTCTATTAATACCTGGTTTCCTCCCAGCATCCCCAGAAACCTCTGCAGGGCAAGCCGTGCTAAAGCATCCAGCTCCTTTCTAGTCCCACATACATCCAAGCTTTTTGGAATCACGGTTGGCTTAATTTGCTTACAAAAGGATTTCCGTTACAGTGACAAAATTTGCCTGGACTTCAAGGGTAGCAGGACCGGGTCTGCCACGTGACTCGCCCTGCCGTGCACCTGCCTGCTTGGACTGCCAGGCACCGAAGTGTCTGCCAGTGCGTGGACATATTTTGTACATCTCTCCTGTGTAATTTCACCCTCTTACCTTCCGCACTGCAAAGTTAATCTTTTTCCTGTTTGGATTACCAGTTTAAATGGATGTTTGTTCTCTATACCATCAGGAGGTTGGTTTTGTAAATATACATACACACATGTGCGCACACACAGACACATGATTTTAAAACTGTTTGCTACCAGGAGGACTGTTGCAAGCCTGGGAACCTAAGGGCTCAATTCTCCTTTCAGTGCTGGAATGTAAGTCCCACTGTCATTAATGTAAGTCATAATGCAAACTGAGGGAAAGGGACCCTACACCTTCCATGTTTTTGGACTAGTTGTGAAAATTTGAGAGAATCTTGTAGTGAATGTAAAATGTTTAGTTTACTTTGGCAGTCTCTGGTGTGACCTACAGTAAAACAGTCAAATTTAATTAAATAAATTTGATCATAAAATGCTCTGTCTCTTGTCTTAGGTCTTAGTATTTGTGGTTTTCTAATGACATGGCATTTAGTTTTATTGAGCTGTATGAGAAGTCTGGAAATCCTGTAAGGATGTGCTTTGGTGGTTGTGAGCTCAAACCTGTGTTTGAATGCTAGTGGGAATCTTGATTTTTAAGGAGTTCAAGCTGAGTAACAGATACTTAGAACCTCACCACTAACTCGAGTATGGGGAAGGTATTTTGGTTCTGTTGTTCTAGTACTGTGTTATGATTGCCTACCTTAATGTGCCAGGCCAGCAGTTTTGCAGAATGAGCCATTTGCAGGAATTATTCTGGTGATACAGTTGCTCTCTGGTTGGTCTGTGGCTGTTTTCATGTGTTACAGCTGCTGCTAATTCTGCATCTTGTCTATGCCAGGAAAGGATCAGGGAAGATGGGGTGGAGAATTTATATCTGGTTTCCAGGAGGGGACTGCAGCACTGCCAAGATGGCATTAGGAGATGGAGACGTGGGAGTTGCCCTGCCTGGTGTAGAGGCTCGTCTCCAAAAGCGTGGCTCCCTCAGACTGAAGTGGTGAGCAGCCGTTCTTCCAGAATACCTGGGGAAGTGACATGTAAAATTGCAGGTCTCGTGGGAAGGATGTCTGGGAAGCCTTTGAGGTTGGGGTAAGACTGTATAGCTATAGAATGAGTTTGTTTGGGGTCAAGGGGAGAGGTTGGGCAATTACAGGCTTGTTTAGTCTGACTTCAGCGTTGCGCAAAGCTTCAGAACAGTCTTCTGGAGAAAGGAATTAGAAATGGAGCAAAGAAAATAACAGAGACAGCTGCAAATAGGTTGCACCAGATTATTCCGTTAACTATTGAGAGCTTTTAGTGTAGTCATAAGAAGAATAAAGATATGTGTTACGGTGGGAAAGGTAAAGCAGTAACTAACAACAAGGGTAGAATCTGGAATAGAGACGAGCTGCACAGCTGTGGGCGCCGCCTGAGCATGCACCACTCCAAGAAGTGCGAAGGGGGGTGGTGGCATCCCTCCCACAGCTGATCCCATCTTGTGTTTCATTACTCTCACCTGCCTGGCAAGCGCTCTGCGAAGAGCGCTCACGCCTGCCTTTGCTTTGGAGGTGCATGGTTGCCAGGCCTGCCTGGGGGAAGGACAGGGAGGAGGCTCATTTGTCTAAGGCAGCAGCAAGAGAGGCGGTGTTTGACCAAGAGGTGCTTGTAATGTCGTAGAGTCCATGTTGCTTCCCTGTCAGTGCTGGCCTTTCCCTGCTGCTTCGGTGACTAGATGCATCCACTGGTAAAATAGCTGGCCTCTAGATGAGGAGCAGGAGCTTGCTAATGCTGAGTAAAGCCCTTGTCTTCTGGGGTCAGAATTCTAGAAAAAGACTGGGGGGCTACCAAATCGTCTGAAGCGGCTTGATTTCAGAAACCATTACAGATTTTTAAAGGTTGTTTTTAAAATGCATACTCAAATAGCATGTACTGTCTTTTTTCTTACTGATCATATCCCAGTAAATGGGACAAGAATTGCAAAGTGGAACAAGAAGACTGCATTCATTGTTCACCAAGCAGAAGCTTGCCTGTTGGTGCCCCACTGAAAGCTGGGCTCTAGCCTTCCCTCCCCAGCTTCAGCTTTCTCATAACAGAGCGTTCCAGTAACACTTTTCTTAAGACTCAGTTTTCTATTTGAGCTTCAGTCTGTGTTCTGCTTAAATAGGCAGATGTTGAATAGACAAGCGTAAAAATGGTCTAGAAAGTTTGAAAACAAATTTCATTATTTATCTAGCCATAAATTTATGTTCATTTGAAGTCTTTAATTGCTGGAGTGAGGAAGAGGAGATCAGAACTGTGATGGGAAGAATGTTCTGTTCAGTCATGTAAATGATAAATTATAGAAAAGCTCAAGAGTAATGGCAATTTATTGCAAGGTATCTTTGTGTGCAAACTTTACAAGAATAGTATCATTTTTCCTCTCAGGTCCCAGTTTTCAGCATTTCTTGATGAAAGGATAAGCTAAATTGGCATCCGCATTGCTTCTTGGAGGTATCAGTAATGAGGATTTACTCCTAACTTTTTTCCCTCTCCCCAGCACTTGTCGTGCATGAGCTATTGCTGGCAAGGCGGCTGGCAGTGGATTTACTGCCTGGCCCTGCTGACTCTGTGTGCCTAGGGTCCCCCGCTGACAGCAGCGGCCGCTGACATTGCTGGAGAGCGGCCGAGGAGCTCAGCGCGGGGCTGGGGCAGCTGGAGCAGCTGCTGCTGCGACTCGGCTTGTGGTCCTCGACTTCTGAACATCGGCCGTCCTTTGAGGGGACCCGAGGTAGTTGTGTCGTATGGGTGCTGGGTGTGATTGCAGTGATGCTTCAGTCCAGAGAGGTACAGCAGAGACCCGGCATTTCCCTACAGAAAMGGGTCTGCGGACGGAAGGTCCTGCACCGAGAACCAGGTCCATGCAGAAAGCGGGTGGGCGCCTCGGCTCTCCTCAGTGGCCCGGAGGCTCTGTCCGGGGAAGAGCAGCAGTGGGAGCAAGAAAGCAGCTTAGGCTCTGTAACTAGGTGTTTTTCTGCTTTCAGCAGTTCACCTGTCAGCGGAAGGATATGCTTTTTATCTGAACAAAACTCAGGTGGCTGCATACCGGACAGCGAGCGAGATATGCGCGCCTCCTTCCCTGGGCTGCGCTGGGAACCAGCAGCCTGGGCAGCAGCTAAAGGTACCTGAGATGGGGCCCGGGGCAGGAGAGGGCTCGTGGGGCCCGGGGCAGGAGAGGGCTCGTAGCGCCCTGGCCTGGGGCGCCAGGGCAGTTTGCAGCTGCTGCTGGTGTCTGGGGAGGCAGAGCCTTCGGACCGAGCACCGGGCGTTTCAGTCCCACCAAGGACTGCACCAGGCTCGTGGGGAGGGTCCCCGAGGCCAGGGGAGGACTTTAGTTGCGGTCCCCTGCCTGGCAGGTGGGAACGGCCCCCGCCGGGACGCGGCCCAAGGAGGAGGCTCCGCGGCATCGCCGGCTCCTCGGGGTTCGGCAGCGAGAGCCCCGGCCCGGCTTCGGCAGCCCCTGGTCGGTCCAGGCTGGCAGAGGCTGAGCCGGTGCCTGCAGGCAGCATTTGTTCAGGGAGGCAGGTGGTGGGAGCGGCGTTGTCCACACGGTTTCTTCTTGGTAGAGAGTTCAGAGGAAGGAAGTATCATTTTCTCAAGGTGTTTTTGGATAAACAATATAAAAACTGATATTCAATAACTAGTTTAATACCAGTGTAATATAAAAACGGTATAAAATATAAGCTGAGCCCTGTCACACTCTGATCTGTATGTATTCGGGTCTGCGCATGGTCCTGCTCTGGGAAGTGGGATGAGCTTCTCACAAAAGCGTTTTCAGATTGGTGCCTAGTTTGTGAATGATATTACTGCCAGAAGTTCGTTCTCTAAGGGGCTGTACAGCATGGTTGAACTCCGTGTAGTTGTATTAACTGCGATCGCATGTTGGCATGACTCTGTTTCTTTGTGGACAGATTTCTGCCTGCTAAGACTGTGTAATCATCTGCTATAAATTGAAACTTGTATGGCTCGTTTTGGTAAATGCAAAATTGAATTCTCTTTTTTTTACTACACAGCTTGTTTAGCTTCCAGATGGCAAACCAACATGAAGTAATGGGAGTGCGACATAGCTTTGTTATAATGGATATGTAAACGTGATATTTATTCACTGCTATAGACTGCTGTGAACCATATTCCAGCAGTAACCTTTTAAATATATCACTTGGTTGCACATAAGAGTATGTTCTAAAAGGGATCTGTAAGGAATTTGTTTATTTCAGGAGGATTTTTTTAATTGTTGAAGGGAAAGGAGAATGTTTTTCTTTTTCTGCCTTAGTATGTGGGCTGGTAAATATCAGAAGAAAATCTGGGATTTGTGTTTTGGGATATTGGGTGTATTGGGTTTTTTTTCACCCTAGCATTTTTCTGAGGTCACGCTGAGCCTGTCTCCTTTCCTCTTTCCCCAAAACTAGTCTTAAAATGATTCCTCTGAGAAGGGAACTTACTACCAATTTCTCCAAACTCAGCCGATTCAGCTGTATTTGGGAGCCGCCTCATGCACTTGAAGTGCTCTCGGTCCTGTGCCGCACTTGGCCAGCAGCGGTGAGCACGGAAGGACCGCGGCCACCCCACATCCCTGGGCTCGCCTCCGGCATCGCGCTCTTCACCATTGTCAGTCCCAGCAAGGTCATCACGTTTCAAGAGGTGAGCACCCCTGCATGGGGGACAGTAGTCCTCTTCCTCTCTGGCTGTGGGACAGCTCCTTCACCGTTTGTGGGAATGCATAGGGGCAGGATAAGCAGCAGAACGGGCATCTCACAGGACCGGGTCTGTCCCGGCCTCCAGCAAGACCTGCGCGCTTAGCGCCAGGTTACTTGCTGACACAGTGTCACTTGTCCCCATGTTTTTAGCTGCTTTTGAAAAGAAACTAGGAAAGTGGTTGACACCCTCATTCTTGCTGGCAAATGGTGTGGCTTTTGCAGTGAAGGGCCGTGACACCTTCTCTTCTTTTGGCCATTACGTGTATTAGGCAGGCTCCGAGGTCAGGCATGGTCTGCGCGGGGGGAGCAGCTGGCATCCAGCTCTCACACAGATGGTGTTAGATGCATTTGGTCTGATGTTGATGCTTCATGGCTGCAGTAACTACTGAAGCCAACCATAAAGCAAGAAACTGAGAACCGAGCTAATGTTCTCATCAAATTCATAATCAACGTGAGCACTGAGCTCTGAACGTTGTTTCAGCCGGGCCATGCCTCGGTGTAACCAAGCCCTTTGCCTGAAATGGCTGAGATCTCATTTTTAACATGCCCTTGCAAAACCGTCAGCTGCAAGCTGTCTTTCCTTACACTTCTGGGCCTTGACCCTGGCCCTGGAACTGTGGCAGCAAACAAACATGGGAGGGACGGGGATGAGGGTGTGTGACACCAAGCTGCCAAATTCAAAGAAGGAAAGAAAACCACTTAGCATTTAATTAAACTTCAGGAGAAAACAGCTCCAAACAAGATGACGCTTGCGAGCTGTACGAGCAAACATCAGCAAGCAAGCAGCCAGTTCAGCAGTTGTTGCTTTGCTGTCGTTAATGCTCTAGGCTGAGTAAACTGCCCATCTCCGGCAGCTGAGGAGCTAAGGGGATCTGTGCCAGCTGTGGGCAATCAGGGCTCCCCACTGCCCCGCCACCCCCTCATTTGCTGCCCTTCGCTGTTAAAGCTCCCTTGCAGCGAGAAGGTGGGAGATGTAAACCATGTTTCTCCCTGTGGTGCAGCAGGGGCTTTGTATCTTCATTTGCTGATGCTTTAACTCACAGGCAGTTAGGACTTGCACAGAAGTTCGTTTCATGAAGAGAGCAGGCATTCGCGTGAAGTGCCTCGGTAACAGGAAATGCTTGTCGGCATGGTGCGATCTCTCTGACCGTCACTGCAGTCTCGGGTCCCTACAGGAAACGGCAGGGGATCTCTGAGCAGAGCAGCAAAGCAAACTGCACCCTTGGCGCCTGCGATCTCCGCTACCCGGACATCTCTGAAGATGTCATCATCCTCTCTTGTCCCTTCCTTGCTGTTGCTCGTGATGCGGCAACATGTGGCCACCATGGCAAGTAGCTGGCTGAGAGGAAACAGCCAATGCAAAAATAACGTGCATGCTAAGGGAGCGTTTCACAGCAGAGAAAAGGCACCGAGCAGGGACTCGCACAGGGGAGCAGCGCAGCAAGAGGAAGCTGGGGCTGACACCAAAGACTAGCGTTTTTATCTGTCGATGCCAAGAGCCGGGCAGAGGCGTGCTGGCATCTCCAGGCCTTGCAAATCCCGGCGGAGCAGTAGCCACGCGCACACATCCCGGTACCCCGAACCACGTGCATTGTAAATCTAGCAGCAAGTTGGCACTTCAGTGCCATGCCACCCTGCTTGTTTCCTACCTTTCCAAGGGAGTTGTCTGTTTAGTCCAGAATCACAGGGTAACGAATAAATGTTTTAGCTCAGAGAGCAGCTTGCGTTTGTCTAAAGAATCCTCGCCACTGAGCAGAAAGCTTATTTAGAAAGAGAAATTGGTATCTGCCTGGTTGCTCCCTCCTAAACAGCTAGTGGGGACCACGTCTGATCTGAGACAAGGATACTAGCAAGAGGCCCTGGGCAGAGCAAACCTACTGCTAACGTCATTTGCTTTTTGAGCAGCCAGGCAGTGGCACTCGCGGGCCTTCGTCGTTGAGCTGCATGACTGTCTGTCGCATGGGAGACTGCCTGGTTTGTCAAGAGTGAAGGAAGTTTCTGCTGCTTAGAGAAACAGGCTGCAAAGAGGAGAGGGAGGTGTGTGTTGTGAGGAGCTCGGAGGTATGCATGGAGCAGGGAGTTGGATGACAGGCTGCTGGTTTGTTTTGTCAGCGAGTTTGTCTTTAAAATTTATTTTTTAAAAGCTTTCATATTTGAGAGGTGATTGCATTGACCCAGTGTGGAAGAAACTGTCTGGAGCCTATCAGGCAGAGGGAAATGTAGCAATGGATTATTGAAAATGGCAGGGGGAGAGAGAGTTTGGTTGTTTGAAGGAAAAAAAAAAAAAAAAAAAAAAGACTTAGCTGAATAGTCTCCTGTAAAGAGGGAATTTGGCAGGTCAGGTACCACGGTGCTGTCCTGTGGCATAAAGGAGAGCTTGGGGCTGCTGTCCTTGCTAGGATGTAAGGTTGCAGCCTTGATCTTGAGAAAGAGAAGCTGCAGAATATTAGCCTGGTAACGTGTGTTTATGTGAATATTCCAGCGTGCTGCGGCCACCTTTCCTGCTGCCAGCAATCTCTTCCATCGCGTCGTCCAGCGGCTCCCTCCCTCCCTCCCAGCACCCTGCGTGCCTTCCGGGTGCTGCCCTCCGCAGCTGTAGCAGCTGCTTGTGCGCTCACCCAGCAGGGCCCAGCTTTTCAGCCTCTCAAAAGCGGGGTTTTTGGAGCTTGGCAAAAAGACTGGAAGAGACTGAAGTGACTGCTCCAGAAAGGTCTCCGTTTGGTCTCGCACCCAGAAGATTTTCAGGCTTCAGAACTGTGAGACGTATCGTACCAGGGTGACGTGACAGCTGGCCCCTCTCTTTCTGGTTTACACATACAGTTCCCCTCCCATTTCATGATCCTACAATATTCCTTGGCAATTGCAGTAATTTATCATATGGAAAAAGTGCATGTACTAAACTATTTTAAACTAATTTATTTAAAGTGATTTGGCATCTTAAGCCAAAGAAAGACATAACACGGAAATGATGATACAAAGAAAAGTGGAACAGAAATGAAACATATTTGTCCCCCATTTCTCTTGATAGCCTGAGTGTTTCGTAGGGGCTGTGAGCTTTGCATTTCAGAAGGAAGCTCTGAGATTTTTTCCTGTCCAGGGTTAGGTTCCTGGGTTGTCACCTCTGCGGATGCAGCCCTGTGATTTTTGCTTCAGTATAGCTAAAATCCTGAGAGCTTAGGGCAGGTATTAGTTCTTTTGTTTCATTGTCTACTCATCTGTTTGTGTTAAATAACATTTTTCAGTCTCTTCAAATAGCAACATTCTCTTGGAGCAGCTATAAATGCTTTCAAAAATTGTCCTTTAGCTTTGTGTTAATTTTGGCAATGAAGAAAAAAGAAAACAAGCTAAAAGGACTAAATATAACTCAACAAGGTGTCTATTTATAGCAGTTCAACTCATTTTTATCTCTTATGGCACTAGACCACATGAAAGTGTATAAATAGACACATTTAATATACTCACACAATAGACAAGGGACATGGGAAAAGGCTCTGGAGWGTGTGCATGCACCAGCACGGGTGCAGAAGTGCAGGAAATACTATTTTGAAAAGGAAGGTCTAGCCTAGCCAAAAGTAGGTGAGCATGGTTGTGTTTTCAGTTTGTTGGACTTGCTCAGCACAGTCAGAAAGCATTGTCGGTTTTCAAGGTTTACGGTACAAGTTGCATTTCCAGAGATAAGTCAGTCTTTTCATTGCACATATCAACCAGGTTTTCTGGAACCATTTGCTCATTTTAGTCTGGTGTTAGCTCTGCCCCAGTAACAGAAATCGGGTGAAATCAGGAGAGGCGTGAATATGGTTGTTATTTGTAACTTGAGAGGATCATTTGTACTTCCCAGCTTTGTAGAGACCATTAGTTTACAGTGATGGTAGAAATTTCTCCAATGATTTAATCGGGGTTGTTTATTCACTCACTGATATGCAGTTGTTCTGGCCGGCCTCTCACTGTCCACGGGAAACTCTCAGTATGAGGGGAAGGAAAAATAAAAGCAGTAAAGGATTTTGTATTGCATTTCCGTATCATTTCAGAAAACTGAAATGGATTCAGTTATTGTTTTCCTTACGCTAGAGCTCTACAAGGCAAACGCCTGCTCCAGGGCAGAAGGTTTGTGACACTGAAAAGCATCCAGGCACTCCCCACCRCACTGGAACAGCTTCGCTGAAGTAGTTTGTGTGGTTTCTTTAAATGTAGGTTAACTGTTCTAAAACCTTTTGTTTCCCATTAGCAATTTCAGCAAATGAGCTTGCTGTCCGGAAATAATGAACTGTTAGCAAATGCTCACAGAAAAACAACTTTGATTTCATAATTTTGAGTATTTGCTCCAGACAGTACAGGCTGCGTTCAGTCAGGTCACGTGTTAAGTGCGTGTTCAATCCAGCCCGTTCAGGACTGTAGCGTTCGGTACTTGCGATGAATGGCTTGTGACCAAGATTTCAAAAAATCTGGCTGTATTCAGTAAACAGAGGTGAATGTCAGAGAAGGTGATGGACTGTTTGAAGACAGAGGTGAAAATTTCTACCAACAATGCGGCCAGGCATATTCCTGACTCCAGGCTGCCCCGGCAGCTGTGGATAATATCGGTCCAAAATGTTATCTTGCTGTGTGCAGCTTCTGTTTTCCAGGTTATTGGTGGATTTGTAGTTTTAACATCTCGGAGCACTGCTATCATCTGCCAACATCCACCAGCAAAAGAGGAGGATTAATATTGCTCCTGTTGCACAAAGCCTTCATGTTTGTAGCAGCTGAACTTGTAACCTCCAGCAGGCTGGCACAGTGACACATGCATGTCAGGAAGTTCGTTGTGTGCTGAATGGGAAGATAAAGCTATTTTGGGTCCACCAGTGATGTACAAGAGCTTCCTTCTCTTTGCATTGCATCCTTCAAACCCCCAAGCTACTGAACAGCATTGCCTTAAGGCCTTATTCCTACTTTATTTTTAACCATGCCTGACAGATGGATTTTAACATTGTGACCTCTCCTTGAAGAGCTGGAGTAAATAAGTGCTTCACTCTAAATATTGAAAAAGTATGATTAGGCTTGTCAAGAAGAGTAAAATAGCCCTGTAACTTGCAAGAAGCTTGCAGCCTGTCCGCCAGGGAGCTCAGCTCTGCAGATGCGGGGTGTGATGTGGCACGCGAGCCCGCCTTGCTCTCCTGGGGTGCAAAGGCATTAAAAAAGGGAAGCAAATTTCACTCAGGGTTAATCAGGGCAGGATGCTGGCTGCTAGTTAAAGCCTGAGGTATGCTAGTTCGTCCTGCCCAGGAGCGGGGACACAGGGCTGGCCTGGCGCCAGGACCCCTGGTCCTGCCGCAGGAGAGACGGGAGGTCCTGAGGGCTGGTGCTCGCAGGGAGCTGTGGCTTTGGAGGGGGTGGCCCTTGCTGCGCGTGTCGGCAGGAGGGCCAGTTCCTGGCAGAACTAGCTGCTATGGAGAGTGTGTGGGAATAAAACCCAGGAAACAGGCAGAGTGCTCCATCATCCACCACATGCATCAGCATCTCAGGCTGAGATCACGCACCAGACGTGTTGCAATCACTGGTGCCCAAACGACGGCTGCGCAGGTGTAATCCAAACCCGTCTTGAGCAAGTGACACTGACTCCACCATGTGTTAAATCTGATGCTGTCATCCTCGCTTGACAGTAGTGGTTTTAGAATAAAGGCTAATGGTTGCATAGGTGTGCTTGGAAAGACATTGCAGCAGCAAGTGGGTGTGGAGTGCCCGTGGCCGCGAGCCAGGCCCTGTCCCCGCTCGCAGAGAACAGCAGGAACAGCTTGTTAGCTGACGCCAAATTCTTCCGGTCGCGGTTCCCTTTGTTTGCCATTGCTGTGTAACATTAGCTGATTCCAGCTCTTCCTTCTGCTCTGAGCTGCTGAATGAAAGCTGCTGAGAAGCCACGCAGCCCTTCCCTGCTGCTTGCAGGGTCACCTCTGCCCCTGGGGGACCTGTATTTTTTCTTCATGTCTGCTTCCACAAGCCCTTAGCATGCTCTGGAGGTCTCTCCTCCTCTTGCTTCCCTTCTGACCGGACCAGAAAAATAAAAAAGGAAATCAAACGTCCTCCCCACGGCGGGTGCAGTGGCTCTGCAGAGTCCCTCGGTTGTGGAAGGCACTGGTGGGCAGACCAGGGCATGGGCTGAGTGGATGTGGCAGGTTTGCAGAGGACTGGGAATATTGCGCGTGGCAAGTGCCCTCCAGAGGTGCCAGGCGCTGTTCGAAGGGACGTCTCCCTGCCCGTGTGCTACCACCAGCAAGGCCACTGGGAATGTGCAGCCCGGCAGCTGCCAGCGCGGGCTGGTGCGAGGCTGCTGCTGAGCTCTGCAGCATCACCGGCAGCCCAGGCCTCCCAGCAAACCGCAGCCAGCGCAGACCGAGGTGCTCCTCGTCTTCTTGGGGTTGGATGCAGAAGGCTGGTGCTCTGGGGGCTGTTTGTGGTGGTAGGGGACCTACCACGTGGGCTGGTGTCCCTGCCAGGCAGCTCGCTGGGGCTGAGGCGGGGAAATGCTGCTGGTGCCGAGCAGCGCGCCGGCCGCCCTGGCGCAGCGGGCACGAAGGCGAAGGTGTGCTGCGGCCAGGTGCGTCTCTTGCTGGCAATCTCAAGCGTTTTTCCTTGCCTTGACGTACCTGCAGCATGTGAGGGGCGATCCTTGGGACGTGTCCGTCTCCGCCGCCTGGGCGGGTGGGCTGCATCTGCCTCCCCCAGGGAAGGCACGGTGTAGCTCGGCCCTGCCAGAAAGCAGAAGTAGGCAGTGTGCGTGTGTCTGCACCAGCGTGGTGTGGCTTTCCTGCCTCCACCTCCTGCAGACTCAGCTGCTTTTGTTTTATTTTTGGGACACTCTGCAGTGTCACTGGCAGAGAGGAAGAACTTGTGGCTGATTTGTGGTTAGAGCAGTTGACATTTCTGTGTATCTCTAAATCATAATTGCTCGGTCAGAAGTAACTGAGCATTAAAAATAAAATGGCCACGTTGGTTACACTGGTAAACACCTTTACTTGTGTGGCTGGTCTTCATCTCAGCAAAGGTGCGAGTGGATTTGGATTCCAGTGGTATGTAGAAAAGTCAAGTAACGTTAAAATTGTTTTTTGTACAATTGCTTATTTCTGGTCAAGGTCCTAATGGCTCTTATTTGATCTTCCCTGTCTACTCTGCAGTGTATGAATATATATAATGCCTTTTATTAAAATACTGAGGCTTAGCTATTTTCCAGATTATTATGTACAGATCTCCTTAAGTGGCCACAGATGACGTCGTTAGGAAGTATGTAGGTAACTGCACTGGTAATATAGAGCAAAGGCTGATCTGGCAATGATGTGAAAACTGCGAATGCCTTCTATTGTGACTGCTTAGTTGAGGAAAAAACTCAAAAAGGGACTGCAAAAAGCACTCAGGGACAGGATCCCTGCTCCTGTTTCAGTAAGGCCTTTGCATGTTTTGCAGCAGTCACCAGCTACTCCGATGTGCAGATGCAACATTTGAGAGAGAAGCCCGCTGCTTTCTTGCACTGTTTCTGCTTAGGCATTGTTGTGTGTCACTACCTGTCAGTACCATTTGTTAGGGCAAAGTTTCTTAAGAAAAAAACTACAAAGCAATGCATATGCTTAACTTAGATTGCAATGTGCATGTGATTTTGAAAAGAACTCCCTTTTTCTATAGTTTTGATGTGTTCTCTGTTTTGCAGATGTAATTGCCCCTTCTGTCATGCTTGTAGAGCAGAAGACCACTGTAACAAGTCCCACTTGCTTCTTGTTTTTGTAACCACACCATTAACGGCATTATTACAGCTGCACATCCATGCTAGTTTGCTATTTCCTTTGCTAGCTGGTAAAATTTGCTACAGAGAAGCAGAAATACTTGGATGTTAGTGGTGTACCTCTGAAAGGGGGCTGTGTTGTGTTGTTGTTACATTTCCTGCCTGTCTCAGAACCTCTCCGGTGAGAAATACTCTGTCATAGTCAAGCTGCTTTAAATCAAGCTTTGTTACAGCAGCACATTAGCGAAACAAAATTATTTCTTGCACCAAATACTGCTACATGCAATTTAAGCTTCAATCTTGGTCCCATGGTTCCTTCAGTAAATATTTCCCCCGGCCCTGTTTTATAAAGTACTGAAGTGTTAAAGCCGGAACAGTGGATTAAATGAAAATTAAAATACCCCTCTGACTGCCATAAAAATATCAGCATAACTTCTTCCTCACATCATTGATAATCTGCCAGCTTCTTGAAAAGGGATCTGTAACCTGTGTTAATGAGAATGGGAGGGTTGCTAATTGCTTGTGCTTTAAAATAAATACAAATATACCTGAGGAAGTAAGGGAAAAAAAAGCCATAGTGCTTAATTAAAATGGATCTTGTTAATTAATGAAAGAGTTGATGAAAGAGTCTTTTCCAGTTCTTCAGACCATTCAGTAACAGATTTATCTGAAAATGAACAACATGCACACTTTTTTTTAAAAAAAACAAATCCCTCCCAATATACTGATTTCAGTGTTTGTGAACTACAGCATGGCCTTTCTATTCACGTAAATAAAACATTCCTCATCTACAGTCAAAAGGGCTCTGGTAAAATAATTTCCGTGGTTACTGTCCATGCGGATTTGGTGCCAGCTGACGGTTAAGCAGGAGGGTGCTGCGGCAGCAGGGCGCAGGGTCTGCCTGCACCGGGGTCCCCCCACCACGTGACGCCGTCCCGGCTTTCCAGCACCCTGCTCGGAGGGCTCGTCCGGAGACTCCCAGCCGAAGCACCAAATACAACAACACGCAAAGGCTGATCGTCTCCAGGTGCTTCTCTGCCAGGTCTGAGAGGGTGACAGCTAGTCTCCTTAGCGGTTAGTGCAACAGATATCTCAGAAACCTTAAATATTTATGGGTAAGAGAAGGTCAGGCAAAGGAAAGTGAAGTTCTGGTGTTGCCACCACAAGAGAAACTAGTGGTGGAAACCCAATGGCCTGTGCTGGGGGCTCAGGGGCCTGCGGGACGCGGTCGTGGCCTCTCCGGCCGGGCTCGCTCTGCCTGGCCGCTCTGCAGGTGCAGGATGGGGACGGGGACAGGACGTCCCCTGCGCTGCGCCATGCTGTGTCAGCTCATCACTGCGGCCGTGGCGCCCGTTGGGTGTGTGAGCCAGCGTGGGGGCCGCGGGCCGGTGGCTGTGGGCTGCGGCCGGGCCTGGGCCTGCTGGGGCGCAAGGGGCCATGGAGAAAAATGAAGGAAAAGGCAGCGCTCCCAGTGGCCTGCAGCCACGGCCTGTGGCAGCCTGGGCACAGTGCAGAGCCACAGGGTGACGTGTGGAGAGATGGCCTGAGATGGCCTGGAGCACCGCGTGACAGGGCGCCTCAAGGCGTGATGGCATGACAGGGCATGGTGAGGCGTGGCAGAGTGCCGCATGGCGTGACAGGGCACAGCGAGGCGCGACAGGGCATACCGTGACAGGGCACTGCGTGGCGTGACAGGGCATGGCGAGGCGTGACAGGGCACACCGTGACAGGGCGCTGCGTGGTGTGACAGGGCACCATGTGGCATGACAGGGTGCAGCAAGGTGTGACAGGGCACACCGTGACAGGGCGCTGCGTGGCGTGACAGGGCGTGACAGGGTGCCGTGTGGCGTGACAGGGCACAGCAAGGCGCGACAGGGTGTGGTGTGGTGTGACAGGGCACGACAGGGCGCTGCGTGGCGTGACAGGGCGCTGCGTGGCGTGACAGGGCGCTGCGTGGCGTGACAGGGCACCGCGTGGCGTGACAGGGTGCGGCGAGGCGTGACAGAGCACACCAAGGCGTGACAGGGCACCACGTGGCACACTGTCCTGCGTTGCAGCGTGGCCTGACGGCCTGTGCTGGAGCCCTTGTCGTGCCGGCCCGGCAGGCACAATGTGGCGCCTGGATCGACGGGGCGGCCAAGAGGAGGACGAACGAATGGACGGACGGACATCTTCTGAGGAAAAGCCATTGTCACACCTGTCCTGGGGGTAACACTGCAGAAATGAGGACGCTCTTTGGGATGTTCAAATCAGGTGAGCCAAATTTGTGTTGTGGTTTATTTTTACTGTATGAGGCAGGAAAAACTCAACGTGCTGCCTCGTTTTTTGCAGAACTGGCGGCAGTGTCCCGAGCAGCGGCCCAGCATGGTCGGGGGGCGGCGGGAGCAGGCGGAGGGCGGCCGCGGCTCCTGTCGGGGTCGCGCTGGATCGCTGTGCCCCTGGCAAATGGCGTCTTGCAGCGAGAGCAGAAATAACCGCCCCGCTCTCTGTAAGGCACATTCCCAGTATTTCATTTTTGGAAGGATCTGCTCGGGCTGCTACTGCCGTGGCAGACAGCAGGGGTCACTGAGCACTGAGTTTTGGCGTGGAGCTGCTGTCGGCGGGTGTCGGGGCGACGCGGGGGCTGCAGAGCAACGCTGCCACTTTTGTCTGAGTTTGTGGATGAACTTCAACTGCTCTAAGATCCGTGGCCGTTTAAAAGTTCTTGCTGTGAATCTGTTTTGTAAAGGCTAACACGTACGTCTTGTACTTGCGCCTTTGTCAGGAGAGCGAGATCTGAGCGTGTTTCTCGAAGAACTGCAGAAACCCCTCTTTGCTTAACATTTGGCCGTTGCATTTTCAACTCAGACTTTTGAGTCTGTGGCACTTTGCGGTTGTGTAGTATTTTTATAAATCCTTGAATGCAGAATGTAAAAATTTTGTACCACTGCGC
The DNA here is from genome assembly GCF_003343035.1 of Apteryx rowi. NCBI lineage: Eukaryota > Metazoa > Chordata > Aves > Apterygiformes > Apterygidae > Apteryx > Apteryx rowi. The sequence goes on along the minus strand of NW_020449730.1, from coordinate 481,484 downwards.
AGGATATCTACAGGATTTCTTATGGAGTTGGCAGTATGTTCTTCACAATTTATGTGCTTTAATCCTCTTCTGATACAGAGGTGTCCAGCCTTATAAAAAATAAATTATCCCACTGGAACCCTGTTTTATGCTGGATAAAATCTTGGTCAACCTTGGGCACTGAACCTGGTGTAGTCTTTTTTTTTTTTTTTACTTTATTTCAGTAGATGTCTTTTTAAACGTGGTTGCGAAAACTGTGTACCAGTGTGTTCTCTTTAATTTGAAGCTCTTGCTAGCGGAATCAATATTTATCCAATTTCACCAATTTATGTAACTCTGCTTATATAAAAAAATATTATTTTTGTGG
>NW_020449730.1:469734-481123 GCF_003343035.1 Apteryx rowi | reverse complement strand
TCTTGGTCAACCTTGGGCACTGAACCTGGTGTAGTTTTTTTTTTTTTTTTTACTCTATTTCAATACTTTTTTTTTTAAACTTGATTGCTAAAACTTTGTACCAGTAAATTATCTTTAATTTGAAGCTCTTGCTAGCGGAATCAATATTTATCCAATTTCACCAATTTATGTAACTCTGCTTATATAAAAAAATATTATTTTTGTGGCTGCATTTGAGGTAGGAACAGACATGATATATTCCATGAGTTTTCAGCAATTGAAAGAGTAGGTTTAAAGGTAAATGTTAGACCATTTCCTAATATGACTGCTGAAACAGTCATATACTTTTGAGTGTCACAGGATTCAGTGTACCTCATACAAATAAACAAGCATTATCTATTTTTTTTGCAAATTTCCACCAGCATTAATGCTTATTTCTCAAAAAGTCAAATAACTTTTTTTTTTAAGAATAAAGTGGTAAAATAGGGTGAAATTTATTCATTGATACAGCATTATGAGAATAAGTTATATAAAAGCTAATATATACCACTCTGTAAAGTTTCTTGCCATTTTTCTGCTTTGCCTTCATGTGTTTTTAGCTAACTTGCATTTGTGAATACAGCATCTGTCATGAGTTTTTGTTGTAACTTTCCCTCTATGCATGCATTTATATCAGAAGTCAGCGCATGCACAAGTCAGACTGTTCTAATTTTAAGACTGCATCATAAACTTTTAGCACAATAGGAAAGAAATATAAATAGCATTCAGTCAATTAAAGTGTCTTCTTATCTCTAAAGCATTTAAATTGTAACCAGGAAATACTAGCTCAATGCGCATAAGAAACTTCTAATTGCTAGAAAACATTTAAAAACCCTTTCAGCTGTAGGTTTTAGAAACAAATATCTCATGGTGACAGACTCCAGCATTTACAAATAGTCAAGGCTGACAAAATGAAATATGGCCTATAATTCTGGAACTTCTGCCAGATGAGGAAAAATAACTCAGTGTTCTGTTATGCAGTTTTCAAATTCAAATAATGTCTTATCTGTAGCAACTTTTGCTCTATTATGCAATATATGTGTTGGGCAATTAGCTATAGCAGACATTTATTTTCACTTTCCATTAATTTGCAGATAATGGTGTCTCCCAAAGTTAACATTAGCTTTAGCAAATGATGATACATTATGAAAGTTCAAGACACCCTGTTCCATTTTAAAATATTCCTATTCCAACCTCAGTGATGTCTTGAGGTAATCTGTGCTTGAAAATAGTCAAGGAATAATGGATTATTCATTTTTCAACTTGCAGTAGCAAACAACTGTCATAAACATTTAGATGTTTCTGTAGATCTGAGGTACCACCGGCCACAGAGAAAAACATTCCCATCTCAACCAAGTCATTATTTTCTTAGTTGAAAGAAGAGCTAATATTTTGACAGTTTATGAAGCTTTTACAGGCTCACAGAATACTCTAGGTTGGCAGGACTGCTGGGGCCCACAGGTTGAACCCCTCTCAAAGCATGACCAGCTTTGAAGTGGGATGGGGTGACACGGTGCCGTGTCCGATGGAGGATGTCTCCCCAAAGACAGAGATTCCACAGCCCCACCAGACCCTGCTCCTTGTCTGACAACCCACATGGTAAAGGAGCTTTTCCTTGTATCCATCTGGAATTTCCCATCCTGCAACCTCTGCCTGTTGCCTCTTGTGCTTTTGCCGGCAGTGATGGAAGAGCCTGGCTCCCTCATCTTTACAACCTCTCACTGGGTACCTGGATGTCTACCAAGATGAACTATTTAGTTATGGATGACTCCTGGATGATTCCTGTGGGGAAAAAAAAAAAGAATTTATTTAATTGGTTGTTGTGATCAAATGATCCATGGAGAGACTATGGATAATTTTTTGGTATATGTCTGTTTCTTCTTCTTTTTGACAAACTAATATCAGTAACTATAAAACTTCTGCATAAGCAACAGTAAAATGTAGTGGTACTGATAGCTACCTTTTTACTGACCCCTGAAAAAAATTCAGTGGTTTGGTGATGGCATTTTAATATAAATCTGACAAAGCAATTTGATTCTTTGATTTTTAAAGGTTCTTCATAAACTAAGGTTGCTCTGAGATCCTGCAAAAAGGACTTGATCCCAATCAACAAGGTGGTTTGAAGAAATAAATGGCTTTCTGCAAAGACAACTCAGACTTAGTCCTGCTGAGTGAGTGAATGCTCTCAGAGGTGCTCCTGTCTCGTCTGTCTCCTCACCCCATTTTCCACCTTCTGGTGCCTCCCACATCCCTCCTCCCAAGGGAGCTGCGCGTGACTCTTCTTGGCCTTACGCAGTGCTTACAGATTGCTGCAGTAAAACTGAGAGCGTTCAGAGGTCACACAAACTCATTGCTTATACTTATGTCATTAATGAATCTTTCAGTAAGTTTCTTTTTGGGAATGCTATTTCTCACATGGGCCGGAGGGGGAGGGAAGAGAGAGAGCCTGGGATGTTGCCCTGTTTTGACAGCAAAGTCTCAAACCTGGAGCCATAACTGTGATTTTTATTCAACACATACAATTCAATACTGTCTTAAGATATCAGAAAAGATATTTTCTTTGTAATTTTGAATTTTTTTTATTAATGACTTTCATCTTGCTAGAATTTAGATGGAAAATGAATTTTAATCAGCAGTAACTAACTGAGAAGACAGTAGTGTTGCTCTGCGAGTTTTGACTCAGCCTTATTCATATTTATGCCAGAAATGAATGATTTTAAAGGAACTTAGCAAAGTAAGAAGACCATTCCTTTAGATAAGAAACGGAGGGTGTCTCTAAGCTCTGAGCATGGTGGATAATGAAATTGAAATTATCCACATGGTGAAGACTCTGCCATGCCTGTCATGAGGGCATATTCAGCCACTGAGGGTATCTTGGCCATTGTTATTCTTGACAGTCTCCTCTTCTTTTTGATATCTACTGCAGACAGAATTCAATGAGCAAACTGTACCAAGAACAAAGTTTTGGCACTTGCAATAATTTAAAAGCTTTTGGAGGCCTATTTTCAGTGACTTCCACCTGAGGCATTGTCTACGTGAGGACAAACTGGATCTTTAATTTGACTTGAGTGAAATTATGACAGTTCTAGTACATATATGATCTTGTATCACTTATTACCTCTTTTTGAATAGTGGATTATAGTTCTGACTTTCCTCCCCTTTCTTCCATGTAGATGCACCTAAAGTAGCTATTGTAATGTATAAAAAATAGGCAGTAGGTAATAGTATGATTTGCTAATGTAAAGGGTATGTATTTTACATTTTGCTTTGTAATGAGCTCTGCTGACAGAATCTGGAAATAGTTCTGTTATTGCCCTATGCCTTATTTTCTAATACTTGTATTCTGAATTGTTGCTCTCTTTTTCCCGTTTTTCCTAGATATGCTGTATCTTTTCACAGCTCAAATCTAAAGATGCATCTGAGCAATCCTAGATGTACTAGTGTTACCCTTCAGGTTAAATATCTTCCTTCCATGCTTCAGAGCAGCTGTGGATTTCTCATTGCTACAAACACAATGAACTCATGCATTTAATTTTAAAACTTTATTTTGGCATGTTGGATACATTTTGCTTTCTAGAAAACCATCCACCTTGTTTCTTTCTTTAATTTTCCTCTCTAGAATTATATGACTTTACATTTTAGTGTTGCACATCCAAGATTTGAACAAGAAATTCAAAATATTAATTGAATTTAACTTTATAGTGTTCCTCTCAACCCCAGTTAAAATCTTGATACATGAATTTAACAATTTCCCTAATTTAAAAACTTCATTTTAGCACTGTCTAGAATAGTAGATAATACTGTTACTTCTTTCGCAATGGGCTTGCTATCTTCCTTGTTTCTTATGGCTATAGAATGCAGTCCAAGGTAGATTAAGGGAATGTGATTAAAAAGGCTTCTGAAAGATCCAGTAGTCACCAACTAAACTGTATAATAAAAAGTACCAAGCTACGCCAACAAGTGAAATCCCTGAAAAAGCCCGGAAGCAAAATGGCTATAATTAAAACCTGAAAGCAATGACTTCATAAAGAAGTAAACGAAGAGGCGGACTTTCTGTAAATGATGATCTAAAAAGTGTTCTGGGTTGTAAGGCCTCATTTCAAATGTATTCATTAAATAATATTTGAATCATTTAATAGTTTGAACTCTACTGCACTGTTAATATCTTCAGGGGATTTTTTTTCGGTAACAAAGTCGTCTTTGTTCCTAGTCTATGCTTGGCCTGTGCCTTGGATATTAGTTGGAAACCTGATAGCCTGACATTGCTAGAAGTCTGTGAGTACAATGTGAGTCGTCTGCAACTGGGATTAAATCAGGCCTTTTGTACCAAGATGCTGAGAGGCCATGTGATCTTGGAAAAGCAATGGTTATGGATGGCAAGAGATTTTTAACCCTTCGTGCCTGTGGCAGGGAGCCAGGCAAGTTTGTTTCTGCAAAGCAGAACCTGAGTGTTCACAGGGAGGAGGTGGTGAGTGCTGCATAGGAGGCGGCCAGGACTGCTGCACGTATGAATTGTTAGTATGCTTGAGTAACTCAGGTCGAATAAGCAAATAATCCCTTCTCCAGAGCGGATGAAGATCAGCTCCTTGGGAAGGCACAGGCGCTGCTGGGATCCTGGGTACGGAGGTGTGCGGACGTCCCCCGCAGCCACCCAGGTGCCCTCTGCTCTTCTCCCTGCCCTGCTGCTACATGCTGGCTGGCGGGCTGGCAGCAAGGCCAAGCGGCCCAGGGTCCCGCCATGCCTTGCCTCCAGACTGTGCACCTTCTTCCCTTTGGGATGTTTCTTCATGATTCATGAGGGTATAAGCTTTTTTTTTTTTTTTTTCTTTAATGAGTAAATCAGGAATATGAACCAAGGCTTACCAATGGCTCATAAACATGTGTCAATCTGTAAAAACTTATGAAGTAACGTAACAGCAGTACATTCTAAATAATAAATATAGGATTATTTTTATTTGCTTGGTGGCTTATGAACTCTGAGAACTACGTTTTCAAGCTTTTCTCTGCAACTGCAGAACTTGTGGCTTGCTTTTCAGCCGAAGCTGGAGGCTGGAACCCTTGCATGCAGGTAGCAGCACAAAAAAGAGCTTTATCAACCCCCTTTCCCCTGCAGTGTTGGAAGTGGGAATGTATTGCATTAAGTGGACATAAGATGACCATGAAAAACAGGGGAGTGTCAGATGTGCAGTGTTGTGGGAGGTTCTCCAGGAAATGCCAGTGTGGTCCAAGCTGGATAAGTTCCTGTGACACAGTGACATCTAAAAATGCATCTGAAGTGCAGTTTCCAATAACCAGCACTGCTCCCTGCCCCGAAGCAGTATGGCTTTGTGTGAGCACAAAGACCTCTTCAGGCACAGAAAGGTGGGAGATGGAGGCCAGAATTTTCACCCGTGTTTTCCAGACCTGTGGGGGAAATCTTCCACTGAAAAGCTGACATTGGCTAACAGCCTTCTCAACCTCTTTTTCTGCAAATGACAGAAGGGAAGGACCTGCAAACACAGGGTATAAAATATCACCTTGTTCCAGTATTTAAAAAGGAGGCACTAAGGTGAATACTCTTGTGAACCTAATGCTTAGGGACAATTAAGTAATCAAGATTTTACAAAACAGCCTCTGGTTCTCTCCTTTCACGGCATTCAATTTATAAGATGACGGAAAATGAATTAACTTTAGTAGTTTTCTGACATCACCCACAGTGAGCTAGACTTTCCAGATGCTCAAACATCGTTCCTGCTCCACCAAGCTTATATAAATTCTCACCTGGCTCAAGTTTAAGAAAACAACAGAACAAAGTCAATCATACAAACTTTATCATAAAATACTGAGGAGGGTTAAATACTGATTAGTTGTAAAGAAAGGCACTATTTTTATTTATGTTTCCCTGAGTTTTATTAGGGAATATAAAACTTTTACAGTTCCTGCAGCCAAACTAACTCTTCTGTGTTGTATATATGATCTAATTTCTCTTTTCTCTCCCACCACAATCAAATGTGTAGCTTCATGGTGTGTATTCAGGAGATAGGAATTGAAAAACAATGCCCAAGGAGTATATTATAGTCCAATTATTGTTGATGGGAAGGTTTAATGTTGCTTTAGTGTTTCCTTGCATTTTTAAGACTGACCTGTACAATCTGAATGTTGTATTAATTTAGTCGTATTAATATCCTATTTTTTAGTGTTCTAAATTAGGAAAAATGAAATGTGTTCAGTATGTGCATTTAAGTATCCCATATGGCTTAAAGGTTTACACATTTACACCTAACTGATATAAAGGTTTATACCTTTACATCCAGCTGACATAAATGGGACCCAATTCATACTTAATTGATGCAGAAAAAGCTGTTTGCAAATTTAAAGCTTACTTCAGTGGAAAAATATACCAGTATTGTGAAAATATGATGATCCATACTGAGCTATCTGAGAGAAAAAAAGAGGAAAAATGCACAACTAAAGGTTGCAGAGATGTAAAAAGCTAAAGCAACCAACCAATTTTGCAGAAAAAAACAAACAAGAAAATCTTTGTAAAGGGATGAGTTCTGAAATCTTTGCAGATCTCTGCTGAAAATGATTAGAACTGTTTTAGTCACTTAACTTTTATAATTCAGTTATAGATATTTTTTTTAAATGGGAAGCAGTCTTTTTCAGGACTGCAGAAGTCAGTGTCTGAAGGAATTTGGTTCAAACTTTCCAGAAAACAGCATTGTTGCCAAAGCTAAGCATGAAATATTTACATCTGCAACACGAACTTTTTTAGAAATCAAATGCAAATTGGGGCTTATAGCTGAGACTGTTTTTTAATCTCAATTACAAAAGAGTCACCCCCAGGCATCATTCAAATATGGAAGGACAAGAAGTGGAGGTTGGAAGCAATCAGGTGGATCCTGACATCTTCACAAACTGCCTTTTGAGTGATACCTCAATCCTAAGTGCAGTCCCGACCAGAAGACAAAATGGTAGTGATAGTTCCCCGAGCAAATTCCTCAGGAAGTCTGTTAGACCCCTGTGTGACTATGATATTGGAAAGATTTTGTGTCTGGAAGCCCTTTACCCTCAGCTGGTCCGACTGCTGCAGGCGTAATCTGTGCTATGCCCTGGCCACGCAGAGCCTGTGGATCTGTACTGTTGTAACAAAAGAGCATTTCCTTATGCAAAACTCATTACAATTCTTGGGGATTAAAGGCAGTACACATAAATAAATATTATCTCCTCTTGCATAATATCATTCCTAATGATCCTGCTCTGCATTCACTGCAGTGTCAAGCTCATCTTATGATCCTGTATATTTGCCTTCTGGGTCTGTCCAGTCATCACATTCACTATCCTTTTGAGGTGGTGGAGATGTAGTACTTTCTCTAACTGTTCCAGGCAGAAATATTGAAAACTTTCCTGATAATGTTAGCCACCAGACTTAGAAACCTGTCCTTCAAAATATTCAAACTCCTTTTATTGAATAGCCCTGCTAGGAGTAGAAATCATTGCCAAGAAAAAACATACCAGCTTTTTTGCAAAGTAACTGTTGAGAGCCCATGCTCTAAAGACAGGGCTTATCACTTTGGCCGGTATGAGACGTGTAGCAGCAACCAAATGCTTTTTTGTATTGTTCCAGATGGCTGCACTACCAAACACTGTGTAGAGGTTATTTAGTAGCTAAAATTTATATACCTGAGGCCTGACATATTAATGAAATGGCATCTTTATAGAGCTGGGGGTATAAACAACGCAGAGAAGTAAGATGTGGTTTTGCTTGATGGAACAGTTTAAAAGGTTTCTTGGTAATGGCTAGCCAGGCTAAAGTTTTTCTAGCATATGGGCTTGTTTTGTACAGTTTATGTGGTGGTTTCTTCGTTAGATTCTCAGTGGTAATGAGCCCACACAGTTGATTGCTGCAGGGAGAAAAAAATCATTCTGAATAGGTTTGCTGAATAATTATGAACTGAGCTGAACTCTTACATTTGCTTACTAATTGTATGGTTCATGATGTTTTATGTATGATGCATTCATTTCGTTAAAAAGGTTTTTTTTTTTTTTTTTTTTGCTGAGCAGCAACTTTTCTCAGTGCAAGTTAAAGTGGAACTGTGGAAAGAGCTGAATTCAAGTCTGATGAATTGATGTTGTTTGAATTATTATTTTTTTTTAAATTAACCCCACCATTTGGTTTTCAGAGCTTGCAATATGAAACCCAAAATTGTGCTATTGTCCTGAGAGTTGAAATAAATGAATCCCCTAAACTTTGGATTTGGCAGGACCAATTACTATTGTTAATTTAGAAAATAACCCCCTGCAGCTATAACTATTTAAATAATGCCTTTCCCTGCTTCCCCCAAGATGACCAAAACCCGAAGACTGAAAGTAAAAATATGTTGTGTAAAATATACTTTTCACTATTTAGTACAATTTAAGAAACGCTTCCTTCCTACTTGGCTGGGTGACTGTGATCCTTTGTGACTGAATTGCTCCCAACTGTGATGGTAATAGCGCAGTGGCAATCTCATGTTGATGCTACCCTGACATCATACTGGAAACCCACGATGTACACGCAGTTGTCAGACCCTGGGTGTGTTTTGCCCAGAATATGTTCCACATTAGAAACCAGGGTTGGGCCTTCTTCTGATGTTTAACAAATAGTACATGTTTATACCACAGGTCTGTAGAACACTACAGCTAGTATAGTACCTTACAATTTCAATCAACTCACTGTTTTTACTGTCAAAATATTTAGGCTGATTTTATTCCCATATTTGTCATCGGCTAATTATGTAGTACTCCCAATTCGTAGTCAGATCCATGGAGCACTTCCTGTGGGTTACTGTGCTGAAACTTTCAATTTTAAAATTTGCTTCTAGAAGACTTGATATTGAGGCTAGAAGTGGATGAGTAGAAATGCTTTCTTGTGAAGTAGTCCAAAGAGAGTGAATGGTTAGCCATGGCTTGCAGAATACAATGGCAAACCTAACTGCTGTGCTCTGGCAGGGATGCTTGCAGCTCTCTACTGGCAGGCACACACAAGAAAGGAGAAGAGACGAATATTAATGTTTGCCCAAAAGCATTTGAGATGTTCAGCCTACGGATCAAGGAGGTCTCCATTCCTCTAATTGTATTCTCCTTTTCAGTGTCATTCTGCTCTTCCAGAGAGACAGCACTTTCTCCGCTTGAGGAATGAATGAATTCTGAATCTTCTAGGAAATGTAAGGTGAACCTTCTTAATCAGTAAGGATCTGTCTTTTCTGAAGTATTTGGTCTCTCCTGTGGAAGCCAATGTACATAATGCACCGCAGGAGGTGTTTTTGAAAACATTTTCTTAAAGGCCCAACCTCCTGATCTAGAAAAGAGCTGTGATTTCACAGAGGCCTGAGGTCCTTTTGCATCAGTAAAAATAATGCTTCAGAGCAGAAATCTGTTGCTCTTGCAGGAGGCAAGTTACTTTCTTTTACACTGGTTGTCATACAACTTCCGTCGTATCAGTGGTACAGAGAGAACAGATCATTTCCTCACAGAAGTACCTATATAGAAACAGGATAATAAAACTGGTAAAAAAGGGTCAATTATAAAGGAAACCCAACATGATTACAACAGTGAATAATTATCTCTAATAATATTCCTAACAGATGTAATGTCCAACTGGCATGTGGTAACTTAACTGGAGAATAACCTTCTATGCCAACCTAGAATGAACACACCAACAAAAAAACAATTCTAGCTAAGATGAAAATGCTGTTACTTTTCAGTGATTGATGCTTTCACTCACCAGTCTGTCTCAACAATGGCTGATCACTTTTCCTTATCCACATTAAGAACTTATCAGTCTGACAGCTTCAGCCCTATTGTATGGTTCTGTACTGTCAAGACTGGCATTAGAACTCCAAAATTGTTTTGGTTTGCAATGTTCTTACTTGTTTTGCTGTATTTAAAGTTTCAATTGGCACACTTAAACTTTTTTTTTTAAACTACTCCAATTTTTTAATTGGATGTCATTTTGGCCAGAAAAACAGTGGACAAGGATGATGCAAGTGAACACTAGTTTACAAAATGAATTATTACTATTTCAAGGCAATAACAAATTAAAATAAAGAACTGAGTACATGTCACATCTATACACAGAAAAGAGCTGGAACTACATCTCAAAGTGTAGTATTTTCATATCCCTATAGGCTTGCTTTTAGTAGCAACAATACTTGTGCTCAGCAGTCCTACTGCTGGTCTTGCTGTTCAGAAAACATCTTCTTGGGAGCAGAAAACAAAGCATGTTAGTGCCATTCCTTATGAGGTATAAACACAAAAACTTCAGTTATGTTGCAGAGAAGTCTCTTCCATACTGGTATTAATAGACAAATCAGTCCAAGGTTTCATGCAGTCTTCTTGATAAAAGTGTACTTCTCTTTCAGAGTTCAGGAAACGGTATTATATCTACCGTGAGCTTTGTGTTCAACCAAAAGCAGCTCTTGCTGTCCATGGAGCCTCCACATGCAGGCCAGCAAGAGGGTGCAGATACCTGACATTTCCTCACTTTTCTGTAAGGAGACCCCTCACCTGTACAGCCTGGTAGATGGAGGTATGAGGAACTAAGGGTACACACCAAGCACATTTCCTGGAAGCGTAATGTACCAAGAGACCTTGCTTGTTTCAAGAACTTGTTCCTTAGCTGGGACACGGTCCAACTCCCATTAAAGTCAATTGGAATCGTTCATGTGTGGAAAGAATGGTTCTGGGAGAGCTGGAAATGGTCTCTTATGCCAGGCAGTCCATAGGTGGATGAGCCACCAGAAGTTCCTCCTGCAGCAATTCTAGCAGTGGCTTTGTAGCAAATGGGGCCCAAGTCCTGACTCCAAGATGGACAACCATCAGAAGACTGCAGACCCCTGGCTTATTTTCCATATTATTCATTTTACTGCCAAGATGTGTATAGGAATGAAAGGGCTCAAACCTTGGGCCTGAAGCCAAAGGATCTGCACTACTGAAGCTGAACAAAGAAGCCAGAAAGAGGCCCTAAATGGACAGTAAGCGAGGCCTCGCCAGCACCAGAGAGCCTTCTGACCTGCAGTGCCAGACTGCCTGATCACAAGGTGAGATGTTTCGGGCCCTTGGGGCTGGGTTTGGGCTGGGTGGCAGTGGGGACCCTGGCTGCTTCTGCCAGAGCCCGTGGGGCGTGCCGACCCCACAGGACAGTTGGTTGGGGCGTGAACCTTGGCCATGAGAATGTGCCCTGGGTGCGGGGATGGGTCTCCTGCCACCGTGGCCCCGCGGGGCAGCAGAACGGACCAGCTGAGGGCTGGTGGCAAGGCCTGCTCCCGGGGCAGCACTGGCACCCTCGGCTCCGGTGACGCAGGTGGCAGGGGTCCCCGCCGCCGCCGGGCAGGGTGCGGGCCGCGCTGGT
>NW_020449730.1:466115-467939 GCF_003343035.1 Apteryx rowi | reverse complement strand
GGCCGGTCCCCAGCGCCGGGGCGGCGCGGGCACGATGTGAGCGGGGCCGCCGTGCGGAGGGGAGCGGGACGGCGGAGCCGCGCGGCATGTTCGGGCTGGAGCAGTTCGAGCCGCAGATGAGCAGCCGGAGCGCCGGGCAGGGGGAGCGGGGCTTCGGCCAGCCCGGACTGAGCATGAGCTCGCACTTCAAGGCGCCGGCCTTCCCCGGCGGCGGCCCGGCGGCGGCGGTGGACCCGGCCCTGGGCGCGCTGGGCGAGCCGCCCCTCCTGGGCATGAACATGAGCCTGGCCGGGGACGCGTACGGCTTCCCGGGCCGCGGCCCCGCCGAGCTGCACGGCGGCGGCATGCAGCCGCCGGTGCACGGCTTCTTCGGCGGGCAGCAGCCGCACGGCGGCCACGCCGGCGCCCACCACCCCCACCAGCACCACCCGCACTTCGGCGGCAACTTCGGGCCCGACCCCGGCGCCTCCTGCGTGCACGGCGGCCGGCTCCTGGGCTACAGCGGCGCGCTGGGCGGGCAGACGGCGTTCGCCGACGGCTACGAGCACATGGCCGAGAGCCAGGGCGCCGAGGGCTTCGGGCAGCAGCGTCCCGGGAACCTGCCCGACTTTCAGCACCACAACGCCGGCGCCTCCAGCCACGCGGTGCCGGCGCCCTGCCTCCCCCTCGACCAGTCCCCCAACCGCGCCGCCTCCTTCCACGGGCTGCCCGCGGCCGGCTCCGCCGAGCCCCACGGCCTGGAGCAGCGGCGGCTTCCCACGCAGGGCGGCGTGGACTCTCTGGAATACAATTATCCCGGCGACGGCCCCGCCGGGCACTTCGAGCTGCCCGTCTTCTCCCCGTCGGAGCCCGAGGGGCAGCTGCCGCACTACGGCGGCGGGCGGCAGGTGCCGGCGGGCGGCAGCTTCGCGGGGGCGCCCGCCCTGCCGCGGCCGCCGGGCATGGCCGTGGCCAAGGCGCACCCGCCGCAGCAGCACGGTGTCTTCTTCGAGCGCTTCGGGGGGGCGCGGAAGATGTCCGCGAGCCTGGAGCCGGGGACCAGCGCCAGGCACCCGCTGATGCAGCAGCAGCCGCAGCAGCAGCAGCAGCAGCAGCAGCAGCAGCAGCAGCAGCCAGGTTTGCTGGCCAGACAGAACTCCTGCCCGCCAGCCATCCCTAGGCAACAGCAAACAGAAGCCAATGCTCCCAATCCCAACTTGCAGGACAATGGGCCAATAATGCAGAACCAGCATGCACAGTTTGAATACCCTATTCACAGACTGGAGAACAGGAATATGCATCCCTACACCGACCCTGTGTTTAATATGCAGCACCCTCCTCCGCAACAGCCACCAAATCAAAGACTGCAGCACTTCGATGCCCCCTACGTGAACGTCGCCAAGAGGCCGCGGTTCGACTTCCCCAGCAACCCCGGCGTCGAGCGGTGTGCGTCCTGGGGCGGCGGCATGCACGGCCCCGCCATGGAGAGCCACCTCTCCCCAACGGCCTACCCCGGCCTGCCGGGCGAGTTCACCCCGCCGGCACCCGAGGCCTTTGGGGGGCCGCTGCCGCATGGCGGCCCTGAGCACCCGGCGCTGGCGCAGCGCCAGAACGCGGCCCTGGTGATGAAGCAGATGGCGTCGCGCAGCCAGCAGCGCCTGCGGCCGCCCAGCCTCCAGCAGCTGGGGCACCATGGTGAGGTGGGGCCGCCCGGCGGGCTGCCCCCGCCCGCCTTCGAGCGTGACGGCAGCGGTGCCCGCGGCTTCGACCCGCCCGCGCCACACCTGGCCCCGGAGAGCGCCTGGTTCACGGGGCCGCCGCCGCCGCCCGGCGACCTGCTGCCGC
>NW_020449730.1:464435-465935 GCF_003343035.1 Apteryx rowi | reverse complement strand
TCCACCCGCCCTTCGCGCCGGCCATGGGCGGCCTCTCGCAGCTGCAGTCGCCGGGTGGCGGCGTGGCGCTGCCCAGCGCCCCCGCGGAGCGCCGCGGCCCCGCCGACTTCGCGGCGCAGCCCGGCTTTGCCTTTGCAGCGGCCGCACGGCAGCCAGCGGCACACGGCGCGGCGCCCGCCCTCAGCGCCTCGCCGGGCGCCTACCCACCACCGCCACCCGAGTTCCCACCGCCGCCACCACCGCGGCCCACCGCCAGCAAGCTGGGTGCCCTCTCGCTGGGCTCCTTCAGCAAGCCAGCCACTAAGGACAACGTCTTCGGGCAGAGCTGCCTGGCTGCGCTCTCCACTGCCTGCCAGAACATGATCGCCAGCCTGGGCGCCCCCAACCTCAACGTCACCTTCAACAAGAAGAGCCCGGCTGAGGCCAAGCGCAAGCTCAGCCAGGCCGAGCCCGATGCACCACCCGCAGCCCCTGACTACTTCCCGGCAGGGCCGCCGGCGGGCGGGGGCAGCGCTGCCAAGGCCGCGGGCCCTGCGCCACTGCTGCCCGCCGAGAGCAGCCTCTCGCCTGGCTACGCGCTGGAGCCGGCGGCCAGCAGCGAGGGGAAGGCGGGCGGCGGGCGGGGGCGGGGCCGCCGGAAACGGGACAGCGGGCACGTGAGCCCCGGCACCTTCTTCGACAAGTTCTCGGCCGCGGAGGGTGGTGGCGCCGGCGTCAGCCCGGGGCCGCCGCCGCCGGGGGGCCCACCGGGGGGCCAGCCAGGGGCCGCGGGCGCCGAGCGCGGCGGGGGCACCCCGCACGACAAGCCACTGACCTCGCCGTCGTGGGGCAAGGGCGGTGAGCTGCTGCTGGGGGAGCAGCCCGACCTCATGGCCTCGCTGGACAGCGGCATTCAGAGCGTGACCAAGTCGGACGGCAGTTCCCCGCACGTGGACTTTCCCGACGAGGTCAGCACCAGCTACGGCAACGAGGACGAGGTGTCGTCCAGCTCTGACAATGCCGTCTCCAAGCCCACGCGCAGCCCGCTGCTGGGCGGCTCGCCCAAGCTGCCCCGGGGGGAGCACGCACTTCTCAACGGACAGAAGCCCCTGGCCCTCGGCCTCCTCAATACGTCTACCTCGACCCCCGACAGCTACGGGCTCAGCACCACGGCGGGCGCCCACCCTGGCACGCCAGGCATGGAGCAGGTGCGGACCCCCACGAGCACCTCGGCCCAGGACGAGATCCACCCGCTGGAGATCCTGCAGGCGCAGATCCAGCTCCAGCGGCAGCAGTTCAGCATCTCGGAAGACCAGCCCCTGGGGCTGAAGAGCAAAAAGGGGGAGTGCGCAGGGCAGAACGGGGACAGTGACTTGGGCAGCTGTTGCTCGGAGGGTGTCAAGGGTGCCATGAGCACCATCGACCTGGACTCCCTGATGGCAGAGCACAACTCTACCTGGTACCTGCCTGGCGAGAAGGCCCTGATGGAGGGGCAGGACGAGGACAAGCCCATGGCGCCCT
>NW_020449730.1:407889-463792 GCF_003343035.1 Apteryx rowi | reverse complement strand
GATGGATGTGGGGTGCAGGGAGAGGAGAGGGGCTCCCTCAGAGCCCTGACGGACAGATGGATGTGGGGTGCAGGGAGAGGAGAGGGGCTCCCATAGAGCCCCCACGGATGGATGGATGTGGGGTGCTGGGAGAGGAGAGGGGCTCCCTCAGAGCCCCAACGGGCAGGGATGGATGWGGGGTGCAGGGAGAGGGGTTCCCGCAGAGCCCTGGCCTGCTGTGCCTCACAGCGTTTTCCCCCAAACTCTTACACAGATATTCCTTAACCTCGAAAGCATAGTAGCATAGTTCCTCTGATTTCAGGTATTTTTCTGTGTATGTTAAAACACTAGTTGTGGTGTGGTATTGAACTAAAAGGTTCTTACCATTTTTTCTTTAATGGAAAGGAAATTTGAAATCAGGTTCTGGGTCTGCCAGTATAAAACTTGCTTAGTTGACAGATGTTTAATTTCAACATTAGTTTTCGGTTTTGATCCTCCTATGTATCCAGAGGGCATCATAATTCTCTAAGCTCAGGAAAAAATATTTTAATAGAAAACACTCTATTATAAAAGCTGTTTAACATAAAGACGATTATAGATTCAGTCGGTTTCCATTTTATCTTATCAAAGCCATATTTTCTAAGCTGCCTGCTTGTGTGTGTGAATATTACAATAGATGCACGTGCATGTACATACTGTATGCATGCACACAGGCAATTTTTTGATGTACTATAGGTACACATGCATATTTTACAGTGTAACTCATTATTTGTGTCTTGGAAAGCTGACATTTTGCTACCGTTAGTGTAGTTCAAAATCATTTTCGTCATGTCTGGTCTTAAAGAGTGGCTTTTTATAGCACTCTGTGTTTAGTAATTTAGCTAAGGAAGGTGTTAGGAAAATCAAAGGGGAGCTAAGGTGGTTTGAAAACTCGGCAATTTCCTACCCCCAGTTCTGGTTGGCTTTCCAGCTTTGGCTTTCTGAAGCGTGAATCCTAGCCCCCACTGTTTGTCTCTTTGTTCATGTTTAATGCCCAGCTCAGGAGACTCTCATTTGAAGCGGGAGTGTTTAGCATGCACAGCAGACTCTAGGAAGCCCATCAGCATTCTCCATGCTTCACCCAGGCAAGGACATAAATTGGTTTGTTTGGGGCCCTTCTTTTCCATTTTTAAATGGAGTTGCACACAGCATCCTTCCTGGCCCCTTCTCTTTTATTGTTTCTTGTACACAACATCTAGATCTGACTGGATCAATAGCTAGTTAGCACAAATCACAGTTCCTGTCAGTTCTACCTTGGCAGACTCGAACACATATACATTCTCTCACAACACGCACACAACACACACCCTCCCTCTGTCATGCATGCTCTCTCTCACTCACACATATGTGCATACAGATAGGAACCACTACACACACTGTGCTCTATTTAAAAACAGATTTTAAAAGATCTATTTCATAGATCTTAATTTCATGGATTAAAAAAAAAATCCCAAACAGTAAATGGTGCATATATTTATTGAAAGTGTAATTTGGCTTAAAATTATGTCTGTTTTGTGTGTGTGTGTGTCATAAGGAACATTGCTTTCTTTAGTGTCTTTAACAGCACTCCTACATTCACTTTGATCACCGCTATTCTTAGTAACATCTAGTGAAATAAGTAATTGCTTTCTGGTCGTGATAACCAAAACGTTGCTTTTAGAATGGTTCATCACTTGGAGGGAAAACCATTTAATCGCTATTCCTATATAAGGATATGTTTTAGTATTTCAGAGGCTTAACATAAAACAGCAAACCAGTTTTTCAACATCGGATAGATGCATTCATTTTGTTTTACACTTCAGTCACTTGAAGGATTTGAAAGGACTGGTTCTTTGGATGAGAAGATCCATATAGACCAGTAGAGAATTTACTTTAACTGTTGTTGGAAGTGATAAAGATACGATAGGTGAGATAAAATAGGCTGCTCTCTTCAATTAGTAGAAATAATTTAACTTTACATTGTCCTGTCCTTGAGTGTTTGAGGCTTTGTTTAAGAAAGGGCTTTATTTAACCCGTGATTGAGATTTTAAACCTTTTTAGTCAACTGGAATTTGTGTATTTATTCCAACAGCTTCCCGCTGAACACATGCAGGATGAATATGCAGGTTTCCAACAGCATTCTTCTAAACGCAAGCAGTTACTAAATGTGCTTGATACTGCACTGGTGAGAGGAGTGTTTACCAGGGCATGCATTTTGTAATACTGTGTAGTATTATTAAGAGTGAAATTCATTCTTAGACCTAACTTCCCTAACCAGCACGTATGCATTGTCAGTGGGCTTTTTAATTATACCTACTGTGATGAAAATGAGAGAATATGTTATGTGATTTACATAATACAAAAGTGTTAGACTTGCCTTGGTTCCTCTTTGGGCTTCGAGAAACGTGGAAGAAAGGCTAAGGGTGATGCATGCAGGCGAAGTTTTAACTCGGAGGAGTGCTGAATTCAGCGTTCCACCTTCCTGATGCTGTTCTGCCTCAGAGGGGAGTCTGTGTGTGAGAGAGAGATTTAAGGCTCCAGTTTTGCTGGGACTCCTGGAGGGGTATTTTTTTGTAATTGACAAGGTCTCTAAAACTCTGGAAGAAGAGTAACTTTTCAAATATTCCCTTAATACCCAGATTACTGCAGGCAACAACTTGTTTGAGTTGTTCTAATGACTGTTCAGATTCCTTCTAATTAATCTCTGTTTTTCTCATAATGGTATTAAAATGATTTGCTTGTAGCTAGCAATCTATATGACTTGTGAGTTTTAAAAGTAAATGACTGCAGACAGCATTAGTTCAGATACCTATGCTATAGGTCTGTGTAATACATGCACACCCACATGATTTGATAATAGCCTTTAGTGAGTTCTGTATACGTATTCACATTTTGTTTCTGAATTTAATATTAATGCTGACTGGTCACCTCTTTCACTGAAATACTAATTTCAGTTCAGAGTGTTTTTGTTATACAGTTTCTTGTACTAACATGTCCTATGTGATGTGGAGGGGGCTTTTCTTCCCCAAAATGCATTCTAGAATTCTGTATTTTCCTCTGCCATGGAGCTAGAGCTAGGAGTGAGATATACTAATGCTGAAGCAACAGCGGTTGTGTTGACGCCCTACCCCATAGCTCTAGGTAATAAAGAATAACTAGATCAAGTTCACTTAAAAACCCAGGACTAGTTTAATGGGTTTTCGCTTTGCCTGGTTTGACTGAACCAGAACAATTTCCCCTTCACTGAAATGTTTATTAGTATTCTCTAGAAACCCAGTAATTAAGTTCTAGTGGGCTTTTGTTTTTAGTTTTTAATTGAAATTTTGAAGGTCCCATACAGCAAATGTCAGGTGAACACATCAGTATGTAAGGTAGAACCATGCAGATGTTGACTGGAAAAAATGTAAATACATGCAGTTGGTGTGTGGCTATTGCACTGGAGTTTGTCCGCATTCAATTGCTAGTCCAATGCAGTATGTTTCAGTTTTCATTTTTGTTAGTATTTCATAATAATCCTGAATCTACCATTCGAATGAGCCATCAGGCCAAAACTCTTGACTAAGTGGTATGTAACATTTGTAAATTACTACCAAATATATTAACAAAGGACAAACTCGGACCAGATGCGGCTATGAGCCCTTGTTTTCTTTCTTTTCCTAGTACATTCTGTTGTATTATTTTAAAATACTGCTAAATTCCTTGAGAGCTTTTACCAAGGGAACAGGTTTGTTTACTGAGACTGCTTGTGAGATCTCTTATGAGGTATTTCAAACACTTAAACATCATCGAAAGCCATATATGATTTGAAATGGATTTACACTGTAGTAAGGATGGTTGGAAATGAGTTCACTGATTAAGCTCAGTGCACTTTGCAGCGATGAATCTGTGATTCCTGATGCTGCTTTGTTTGCTTGAAAGAGCTATTTAAACTTGTACAAAGAATTTTAACAGTTACCAAAAAAAAAAAAAAAATGCTGTTACCTTTGCCAAGAAGTTATGTGATATACTCTGCAGCTATGAAATACACATCTTTAATAAAAGATCTGGATTAGCAGGCAGACTTACGAGGAAAGAATACTCCCACTGCAGATCGTAGGAAAGATTTCAGTATGCATTTAGATTCAGATTTAATATGATCTTTTAAACTCTTCTGATCTGTTAAAAAAAGTATTCTGAGATTGCCCTGACTGACTTAGCGTCACTTGAATAACAGTAGTACTCTATTGTTTACTTTGACCACCTATCATTTTTACGTATCTCCTACTCAAAAATGGTCTTGTTCAGAAATGTTTGCCTTTGTTTTATAAATATTCTCTAGCAATGTATTAGTAGTCCTTTATGGCAAATAGTAGAGGAGGCAAGAAGTACGGTTTTCCATGTCATTTGCTATGGCTGTTATATCATACTAAAATACGTAATGCAGAAAGTGTGTGGATTTAATGGCATT
Source organism: Apteryx rowi (assembly GCF_003343035.1). Lineage (NCBI taxonomy): Eukaryota > Metazoa > Chordata > Aves > Apterygiformes > Apterygidae > Apteryx > Apteryx rowi. The sequence goes on along the minus strand of NW_020449730.1, from coordinate 459,348 downwards.
TTAGTAACTACTGTAACCATTCTGCCTTTATCTATCTATCTATCTATCTATCTATCTATTTTTGGTCTTTAGATTTATCTGTTCTGCCCAGTATAGTGGACAGAGTCTAGTTGTATTTGAATTAACGCAGATTCTTTTAACAAAGTCTGCTATTTTATATAGCATGTTTAGTTGTGAGATTACTTGTAACAGGGATGTTTCATACATGCTTAGAATGGGAGAGTGCATGAGAGAGACACTTGGGGTATATATATCTCTAAATTAGAGTGCTGAATCTGTTTCACATCTCTACATATGATATAAAAGGAGATGAATTAAACATATTTATGGGTCAAAGCATAGATTTATTCTGATGTGTGATACATTACACAACGTCTTCTCTTCATTTTTAATGTGCAATACCTGTTTTTCTTAGCAATGATCTAGTTGAATGATCTGCTATAAAACTGTAATTAGTTTTTAGTAAAAAAAGTTATCGCTAGGCATTACCTACAGATACAGTTGTTTGTTATTGCTGTATAGAGCAAAGAATAAGGTATTAAACAAAAGTGTAAACTAAAAATATATAGGCTGCTTTTATTTCTAACAGTTGACTTCCTGCTTCTGTGATGTTCTGGGCCAGTATGAGGTTTTGGTACAGCAGAATGTCTTTATGTGGCCATATAAAATTTTAGTACTAGACGAATTACTGTACATTTTTAGTGTATTTTTTTGTGTGTGTTTGCATGAAATATAAGTGTGAGTACAGTATCCACAGAAAGTGTAAAGCCAGTTCTAAAATGAATCTTCAGGTGGCCTAATACGTATATGTGCATTTTCATACAAAATTTACTCAAATATCATAAAAAGATAAATTATGTGATTCCTAGACCACATTTAGAATATCAGAAGTAACCAGTTAAATTGTGGTTGGTGGGATCATTGCCTATTTTGTTACTAGCGTAAAATATATCATCTTTACCATTTTTCAGGCTGGAGTGCTTTGTATGCATGAGGCATGGATAAACTACGTCAAACTCAGAACACCTATCTATAACGGGCCTCTACTCCAACCGGTAGCAATCATTCTGTCAAATTATTCTGTGTTTTTCATTGAAAAATCTAAGCCCTTGAAAAGAACAAAAAGTTTGCATCTCTAAATATATGTTTATATTTTGAGGGACATTTTTAAGATGTGAGGTTTGTTTATTTTTTGAAATGCAGGATTATTCTTGCTTAATTTATTTGAGGGTCATTTTTAGGAGAGAGCTTTCATTAAGGAAGTATACTTAGAACATGACTTGCATGCAGAGTTCCTCAGCATCAGTTTTTGCGTAAGCGACACAGAGCAGGGTATCTTACGGAAATTAAGTAGGTGAAGCGGTAGAATCTTCCAGGAAATAAAAGGTCCACCCTGACTTCCCTGATCTTGGTTAGATTGTTCAGCTTTTAAAATGTTGCACAGAATTTTCTCTATTCTGTAGCTAGACCCAGTTTGGACATAGGGATAAGATGATTAACTTATGCAAAAATATTGATATTGTTTGTAGCTAGCAGCTTTTCCTTTCCAAACACTTTTTTACTGGTGCAGTTAGAACATTGCTAATTATGAGTGACGTTTTATAATGCAAAGATTTTTTTTTTTTTTGCAAATTTAAATATATTTTTAAGGATTATGTGCCAGTGTTCCAAAGTTGAATACTTTTAAATTTAAAGCAGAGAATTTAACAGCTGGAGGTCTAATCCATTAATTTTAACAAGCTGACTTTCTTAATACTTCAAAGAGAGCATCTCAGATGATATTGCTTTGCCTCTTCCCTTCAATACTTCTCTTCTAGTATTTATGTTCCGCTCATCTTGCAAATGACAAAAGCATACGTATGAGGCGAATGCATTTTCTTTAGTTGGTGTAATCAGTTGTAAGTCTTGATGATCCAGAAATTTACTCCTTAGGTGTTGTACTTCTTGTCTATATATTGATGCAAAAAATATTGTAGTTACTGTTTTTCTAGTAGTTTTCTCCCCCTCATTTGAATAATTGTTCTGTAACGGTACAGGGGTTATCTTAAGAGTATTTGTTTCCCGCAGCCTTGGGTATTGGTCTTGTGCCTTTTCAGGAAAGCTCATTTAAATCTAGAATGCATTCCTTTTGGAAAAAGCAGGTCTAATCCAGTGCCTGCCATTTTTAAGTAAAGTTTTTCAAAGTTTTGTTTTGCATCTGTTAGACAGTAACTGTTTTATTATAAGCATATCTTAATGGTTTCACTCTCCAAGATGCACATACGTATCAGTCATTAGTAGCTCCTGAAAATGAACCATTTCTTGTCTGCATGCTTCACTTTTGCTGAATCCTTAGCTGTGTAATTTTTAAGGTTTTGGTTTTAATTTTAGCAAATCTGTCTGTCTAGTATTTTAACATAAAAATGTAGTGCGTGATATTGCACTGTCTACATTTTTAGTAGATTTTGAGATTTATCTAAAGAAGCCTTTTTGGTTTGGTTAGCAGAAATCTGGTTACATTTAAGTGCTATATGGATTGATTTTTGCATTAAAATAAATACAGTTTATTTGAGATTAAACACAATAACATATGCATGAGCTCTGAAGAGCTATGCTGGGTTCTTTAATGCAGAATGTTGTGTTAGAGATTGCACTACAGCCTTTCTCTAATGACTAGTTTACTTAAACTTTTGAGTATCTATCTTTTTTTCTGTTTGGAGTCTCTAAAAAGCTAGATGAGGAAACAGAGTTGCTATCTTTTTTTTTTTTTTTTTTTTTTTAACTTCTTAGCTTGGATTCTGACTGCTAGGCCTTTAGGACTTGATAGCTATGATCACAGGAAAGCGTTTAATCAGTCAGTAGTTATGAGCCAGTGTTTTTATGTGGTAAAATACATATTTTCAGAGTTAAGTCTGCATTTAATTAATTTTGTGAATTAATATTCACAAAATATAATAAAGAATTTGTATTGCTAATAGAATGATCATCCTGAGGCTGAGGAAGGATAGGTAACTGAAAAAGCAGCCATTTGTAAAGTAAGGAAAATTTTTAGGTATTTTGTACCCTAATTAAGAGTATATTCTTGATTTAAATTGAGAATTTTAATTTGCTGTGTGAAGCAAATACACTAAAACCCCCTGGAAACAGTCATATCCTTCCTTCCTCTTCTTCATTCTCTCCCAAAATGCAGTTTAAAAAGAAGAGAACAACTCATTTTGAAAAAGGTACCTTGAAACCAGTTTGCTAGCAAAATGCAAAATTAATCTATTAACACAGGCAGATGAAAGTTCAACTGCGGTTATTATCAGGTTAGAATTCTAGGGTCTCTTTCCTAAGAAAATCTTTTACTGATTTTTTTTTTTTTTGCATAATCTTCCTGGATAATGACATTTTAAGGCCTTTTGGGCTTGAGTATGAGAAGTCATAAAAAGTATGGAACGACAGTAGTTGAAAGATACCTAAAAATAAAAATAAAAATGTGTTCTAACAACTGGCATGTCCCTGGGGATCCTATGCCATATATTCTCTCCTATTCACTGTTAGAGGTGAAGCTTTTGATTGTCTGTAAGGTTAAAATAGGCGGAGTGAAAGAGTCTATGTGAGTATTCCTGTCTCTTGGCTAGATGGCACAGTTGGTCAAGTCATTACCATTGCACTTATGGATACTTGGGTTTATGTTTGATTTAAATCACAGTGGAGTCTATATTAAGCTCCCACTCTATTATTATTTTTATTATTTAAGATCATATTTATTGCACCATAAATTGATGCGGTGCTTTATGCTGTACTTTAGAAACCTAGGAGACATTCCCACTGCTAAAGATTTACAGTGCGAATGAGATAAAATAGACATGCCTCACGGAAGGTGTTCGGCGGTCCCCGGTGCACCCGCACGCAGCCGCGTGGCGACACAGCCGTGGCTGTGCGCAGGGGTCGCAGCGCTGCTGCTGCCCGGCAGTGCCGAGGCTGGAGCAGGGCTTGGTGAGGGCCTCCGGCTTGGCTGGCACGCGGGGCTCCCGCGCTGGCGGGGCGCGGAGGCTCCGGAGCCGAATCAAGGCGCTTGGGCAGCCCTGCGCCTGGTAGGCTCGCACGCTCAGCATCGCGCTGTGCCGGGGTGGAACCTCTTACCGGGAGTCTCCGTCTGCTGTAATCATCAAATCCACATGAAAACAGCTCACAATAAGGGGGAAGGAAGAGCTGAGAGTATCTTGTCTCACTTGGTAATCTAATTTCTGTTTCAATTACATTTTCTTCTGTTGCGTTTGGTGGGGAGAACTGTAGAGTCATACTGTCCTCCTCAGCGGAGTACTTTCCCTCGACCAAAAAAAAGAAAGAAAACAATTGTGGTAGTTCTGATACAGTGTATGGATGTAATAACCTACGTTAATTTCTCAAATCTGAGCAACAGAAAAATGAAATGCTGTGAGAATAGTTTGATGCAAGGTGGGTTTTCGCCTCCTCTAGAAACCTAAGAATAGAAGAATTGCGGGTGTTTTTTTCCTCTCTCTCTTCCAGGGAAAGGGAAGAGGAATATTCCCCCCGCCCCCTCCCCATACATGCACTTCTATCATTTGAAATATCATGTAAAACAGTAGTAAGGTATCTCATTTCTTATGACTAAAACCTATAGTTGTACTGATGATGTTAGAAATAGTATGTATCTTAGACATGTAAGGCAGCTGTATAACTTTTTACATTAAATGTTATAGGTATTTTTCATCTGGTTTGTTTTGTTAGCTTTTGTTAATTCCAAAATGTTACACTGTATACCTTTTTTTCCCCCAATCTGAAGAGTAACCCAAATTTCAAATCAAATATGATTTTGAAAGCAAGATAATAATAGAAATGTGCCTATTGTTTGTATTCTACAAAAAAGAATTCCACAGTAATCATAATAAAAATTACAATGATCTATGAGACAATGATTCTAAAATACTTTAAAAATAGTAATATCATTTGAAGTGCAGCTGGTATTTTAAGACAGAACAGATTTTATTGTTGCTGGATATAGGGTCAAACATTTGCAACACATACTTGATTAAAAAAAAGCAACAAAAACACAAGTACTTTTTTGAAGATAAAATCAGTTTTGTTTTTTTTTTGATGCTGTAATCCCTTTCTCTACCTCTAAATATAGGCACATGCTGTTCTTTTCATGATGAGAGAAACTGCCAGCATCCCAACTCCTTGTGCTCTCCATACAACTCCTTAGTTTTAGAGGCCGAGGAAAAAAATAAGACTGTTCCAAATACAATTAAAGGCTCATGCTAGCTATTTTGAGATGGGAAAACTACCAAAAATAGAGGAAGAGAGAACAGCAAAACCCTTCTTCATTCTGGATCTTTTTTTTTTCCTAATCATTATTTTCAGTCCGTAGGAAGCTTCATTCTATAAATTTTTAATTCATTGTAGCTGTCTACAAAATGGGTGTAAATTTAGATGGCTCTAAGACTGTGCTGGGAAGCTGAGGCAATGGTCACATGAAAAACTACAGTGATCTCTGCAGTAAGCCTCAGTTCTTCGCTTTATCTTCAGTTTTAAATTCTGTGCATGCAAAATAGTGCTACATATTGTATGATAAAGAGGTATGTCCTGTAGATGAATCACGTTAATTGATTCATTCCTGATTCATTCGTGATTTTACTTTTTTAGCTGAGCTACTTACGAGAAATKAAGAAAATAATTTGCTGCTTGGAGATACACTGCTTCTCAATACTCTGGATTGTAGGGAAGAAGGTTTGTTGTAGTCTGGGCTCAAAATTTTTTTATAAGGGCTCGTGAAAGTATAGCTTGAATTTTCTTGCTGCTGGTATACTGCTATGAATATTGTTTTTATGGGCTGACAAACATTGCTTTAAAAATGTGTTTTTTGAGAGAAAGCAATTAAGTTTTAGTCCAAATAATTATCCAAAGCCACTTGTATTTTGAGTTATTTCTTAAACCAATTTATACAAATGATTCTGAAATAGTTCAGTCACAGAAAAGAATAGATTTAAAATCTTTTCCTTGAATCAGACAGGTATGAACTCCAGGAGCTGGAAAATCATACAGTTGGAGAGATTGTGGTACAATTATGTTTTTATGTCTACCTATTAAGCATAATGAAGGGTTGGTTGCTTGCCTTAAATTTGGAAAGAGCTTAATGTAAAGCTTAAAACAGAAGTAGTTTCCTGTAATTACTGCTTTGCAGTGAGGAGTACAGCTAGGTAAAGGGAATAAAAACTATACACTGTCCAGTTGTATCACCATAACTGCTGCACTTTGTACTTCTGTTTTCAGAGATTAATTATGTTACACTAATTGTCAGAAAAAAGTTTTAAAAAGCCAACATAGAAAAAAAAGCGAAGAGATGAAGAATGTCAAATGAACAAGACGTAGAAAATATGCAGCTTTAACTTATTTTGTGAGTCCTAATACATTATTTTGAGGATCTATTTTTTTTTTTGATAAATACAACACCAGTATACTGTTTTGTTTTTGTTTTTGCTAGAGTTTGGGATACTTAATGATAAAACTTAGAATTTTAAAAATTTTGAATTTCATGTTGGCCTCTAATTCTATTGGATTGGGCAAACCTAGTAAAACATGGTGCAACGAATTCTGAATCTGCTTTTGCTTTTCCTTGGAGTTTATTCTTATTGCCTTATGTAAATATATAAGGCAGCCTTGATCATGGTGTCAACTGTTTAAAATTATTGTTTAGATTATATTCAGTTTCAAATTGTAGGAAACTGTAATGAGAAATGAGCGTTTGTTTATAATGATAAAAATAGTTTTTCATATCCTAAATTTTGTTTTTCTCATTGTATGTGATAGTAACTATTATAGCTCAGAATATTCCTGTGCAATTTTTCAAAGTGGTAATGCCGCACCATTACCATATACTATTTGTATATGTCTGTGACTCCGTCTGGAGGAGGAAGAAGGGAAAAAAGGCCCAACCTTTTCTCTTCCCTCAGGAAAAAAAAAAAACCCAAAACACATTCTTTTTTCCTCTCTCCCTCAAAAATTTGGCTGAACATCTTTAAGATAGAGGTATATTTTTTCCTTTCCTTTTCCTACCATCTTTTAAGATGTATTGTACTTGGCTATTTCCTCCATTCTGTGGAGCTTCTCTTGGAATCTGTTTTAAGGAGTTATATTTTAAATGTTTTTGAAGACTGCTCCTGCTTTCCGCAGTGGTCTGGCCCAAATAGTAATGTGAGAAGTTCCCATTACTGAGCTGTAAAAGAATACTGTAAATGGGTTATGCAGAAAAAGCCATTTAGATAAAAATGCAATTTTCCCTTCTACATACACTGCTAAGAATTAATAGCACATTCTTTCTAAATGGGTACTTCTATGTTATATTTTCACCCTAATGAAATTCTTTCCAAAACAGGAGTGTTTCATTTAAAATTTTAGAGGAAAATTGATCTGTCTTTATACTCAGTGATCCTCCCCACCCCCACCCTTAGTTAAATCTTGCTGAAAAGACTATTGTAGACTGTCTTGGTACTTTCTGGAAAATATATGTGAGGTTCAAAGGTGTGTGTTTCAAACAATATCACCATTTGACTCTCCTTTCCTTCCACGGGGTGTAAGTTATTGGGCATTTCTTATCCATACGATTTCACATCTGATTTGTGCTTTTTGACTGAATGATCCATATGTCAATTGTGCTCGTACTGGCTCTGTTAGAGTGCTCAGCCTGTGGCCACAAAGCAATGAAGACATTAATATGTCACTTACCAAGTCATTTTTGCAAGAAATACTACAAAAGAGAGAACTGCCAAAACCAAAGGTTAGATGGCTTCTTCGTGGCCTCTACCTTTTTCACCCCCGATGAGAGTTCTGGGAAATAATCTGTCATTGAATAAACCTAAAGCAGAGATGGTGCGCTTGAATGCATTGTTATCCGATAGCACAACTTAACATTTTGCAAAAACACAACAGTTTATCTGAAGTATCTTTCAGATTATTTTGAATAAACACCTTTTCTCTAGAAAGTAAATAAATGCCTATTTAAAAAAAGAAGGAAGGAATACTGTATGATAGTAGTGAAACTGAGGAGGAAATGGTCCTTGAAAGGCTCGATCTGCCAGAGGATGCTTCTGAGGAGCTGCTGTGGCACTGCTGGGCTGCTCGGTTGCCGCTCTTGGTTGCTGTTGCTGCGGCCCAGGCCAGCGTTGCCCGCGAAGGACATTGCCGCGGCCCTTGGGCCGAGTCAGCCAGAGCAGCACGCCCCATGCTGCCTTGTGAGGCATGGATGAGAGCTGTAAATTTGAGTAGGAATTAGTCTCAGTGGGACACAGTACTTAGGAATTTTACACAGTCCGAAGGTATACACTCGTAGCTAATTTTGGGTGACAGTAATTTCTTTCCCTCTGCAGTGTTAGTATTTTCTTGCTGTTTTCTTTTTAGAGCAATTATATCACAAACAGGCCCCAATGTGCTGCTGTCATTGACTCTGGCTTCATGCAGTCATGGGTCATTAGCTTGTACATGTGAAAGCCAAGGTATTTTTTTCTTCCTTCTGACAGTTTTTCCTTGGATTAGAAGGAACAGCTCTCTGATATGAGTGAGTAATGGTGATTCTTCCATTGATACCGGTATTCATAAGACAAGCAAGCACATTTTGGGTATAATAGTATTTCCAGCAAGCGTGCAATGGCATAAACAACCAGTCTAAGGCAACAGAAAATCAAAGCATATATTCATGCTTTTTAACAGTTTCCTTTTTAATAAAAAGGTTTTAATGTAACAGTGAGAACAAAACTATACTGTTGGAATAGGACTAGTGGAAAGACTCCTGCTTTAAGCAGCTGTTCACTGCTGAGTTGCAGTGGGAAAATGCTTTTATTAAATAAATTGTTTGGTGTCTTCTCAGTATTGGTAAAATAGTACCCATGTATAAACTGTACTCTTAATGATTAAGAAATGAACAGGAGCTGAGGGACCTCCAAGCCTCCACTTTCTCTCAAAATAAAAACCCACTTTGGCAGTATCACTGAGCAGCCTCTTGCATAGCTTCTGTGAGAAACTTGTCTTCGAGAGACTCTCTTCTTTGCTTGGGATATCCTCCAAAACATGAAATACAGGAAAAACACAAGGCCTTATGTTATCAAAGCAGTTCTGATGCTTACAAAACCACTATGGAACTTGTGTCCGTAATACTGTTTGAAAATGTATATTTTGGACATCTTAGTTAAACCCAAATTCTAGTCGGCATATTGCAGGCACCCTGTCATTGGGGTTTTAATGACTTCTTTGCCCAACTTTGCTTCCCGGCTTGTGTTCAAAAGCTCTGCTCATACTTAACTGCAGTCAGTGAAAATATAGCTCTTGACTTTAAATGTTATGTGAACGCAGTCAAATAAAGGATGAAACAGTGTTTTTGTTAGTCCACATTTGTTAGTTTGTTTAGAAAATTGGGGAGGAACTGCAAAGTAAACAATCTTGAAAATAATCTTAAGCATTTGTCACCTGGTTAAGTTTAGAGTCCAAATAGTCAAAATATGCCTGATCACCAGCTATGTGCATTTCACAGACAAAAGAATAGAAATACTCACTTTTGGTGCAGAGGCAGCTAATATTTTGACAAACTTTTCTATTTTTTCTTTTTGGAAGGACAGCAGAGCTTTATTCAAAACTATGTCTTTTTCAAACCCTCTAGGAAGCAAATTTGTTTATGCTACAGGGCGAAAAAAGTCCTCACTCCATTTCCTAACAGTCTTGTCATTGCAACTTGCTTTTTGCCACCTGAAGAAGTTTGTAACACTGTGGGTTTGCCTTTCTGACTGTTTCGTGCATATTATTTGCAAAGAAATAAACTGTGTCAATATCTTTTCCCCCCACTGATTTGCAAATTACTGAGAACTGGATCACAGAATTCTTGAATTCATTATTCAAAATATATTCTCAAGCTTCTTCAGCAAATAGTTATCACTTCGTTTACTCTGAATCGGAAGCATTTGTGACTTTCAGTTTATGCTGATACGTTACTTAAGTCACTTCGAATTGTTTTGCTTCCTTTCTGACTCCTAAAACTGTGCTGGTTGCAAACTCTATTTTTGAAAGGGGTATTTATAGTCAGTGAGGCTTCTGTGACTACTTACAGCAGTCTTCCAATAGTCTTCCAATCAAAAAACAGAAAAATGCTATAGTCCTTATTATATGGGTTACATAATTGCTATATATTCAGTCAAAAAAAAACCCTTTTGTGATTCACTTTTTTGTGAATCACAGAAGTAGTTCAGTGCAGACTGCAAATCATGAGTTTTACAGCCAAATATGCAATTTCCTGGATGCAAATGTTGAGAATTTAAATATTTCAGTGTAGTTATTTGCAACTTGCAAGTTTTATATTAATAGAATATTGTTTCTTGAGGTTTTGTATAGAATAAAATTTAAAAAGCTCACAAAAATTATTGCTCAAAGTAATTCTCGAAAGCAAATATTTCTGAATAGTTATAGTCTGCTTTCTCATTTCTCGTACTTGAAAATGTTGGTATAGTGTACAGTGTTACACCAAGTATTATTTTTTATTACCCAGAAGTGCTCTGGAATCCTGATGGCTTTGGAGCCCTAATTTCCTACAGGGCAAAACCACGTGCAAATACCGAGATCTTGGCTATCTGACATTTGGTAAACATCCGTGTGCAGCACTAACTCTCCCCCTGCTCTTCAGGTGAAAAAAAATTACTACTATGCCAGAGTCTCTAGGTCTTGTGGAGCCATTTTATTAGGAAATTTAGAACTTAGTGTCTTACAAGGGAAACAAAATAGAATGTAACTAGTCAAACTGTGGGCTGCTGTCAGACTTCTACATTGGCCAGTTTTGGGTCCCAGGACAAAAGTGCCTGTAATTGGAAGCGGTTGTTACCCTTGTGTGAATGGTTAACTGTGCAAAGAATGCTGCTCGGTTCCAATGTAGGTATGAATTTCTCATGCATCACTTTTTTTTTTCCTGTTGGTGTTAATTGTACCTGGCAGGCGTGTTGCATACTAAGTTGTGCATTTAAGCATAGGTTGTTACAGTAAAAATCTTGATGGCCATTGTTTCTATTAAAAACAAAACAAAACAAAACTTCTCATCTTCAAAGCCACTGCTGTTACGATAATTTTCTCTTTGAACATGTCAGGATTCTGTCTTTGATTATACACTGGATTGTCTCTTGTCCTTAAAGCATAATGATTTTTTGGGGTAGACAGATACATTTTTCAGTTCGTCACATTTCCTCCTCCAGCCCAGGAATTCTTAAAAATGAGACTATGTTGAAAATAGGTATTTAAGAATATAAATATGCAAGAAAATAACTGGTTTCAATTTAAAAAATTTCTGAAAATTTTTTAAATCAATGTGAAATAGTTTCCTTTTACAATTTGAACTTATACTTTTAAAATTTCAAACTTTTTTTCTTTTCCCCCCCCTCTTCTTTTTGCTTTTGATTGTGTAGAAATAATTATGTCAAAGATTTCCTTCCACCTTTTCATTTGCTGTTTTGGCAACCTACCCCTCACAAAAAGAGTAAATCTCTGCAATTCTGCCACCACTTTATTCAGCGTTGAGAAGTTTTGGAAGATAAGAAAAGGAAAAAGCAGGAGTAGAATTCTGTTACAGAGAGGAAAACTAAATTTTTCCATTTTGCATACTATTAGTCTCTAAAGTTGGGAAAGCTTTAGAAAGCAATGTGGGGAAAAAATGTGGGAAGAGAAAGAAAAAAGATTAAAAATCCATTAATAATCATTTTTATGCTCACTGAGAGAAAGGAAAAGAGGGAAGAGTGAACTCTCATGGCCAGCTTTAAAAAAAACTGTGAAAAATCAAATTTGTTTGAAAAAAACAGTAGGTCGATACTATTTTAATAACGCTGTTCTCTCAGCTGGCTCTGCTGTTTAGCATCAATGGTCTTTGCCATCTGCTGGGTCGGGAGCCGCTCTTGGGGGGCGATGGAGGCACGGCTCCAGCTGCTGCGAGCTCCAGCGAGTTTGGGGCTGGCTGGTTGGTTTTGGAGGCGGCTGTCTGACCTCGGGGACGGAGCACCGCGCTGCTCGGCCTCCTGGCCCCGCTCGCGAGGAGGGCAGGGTCGCACCCCGCCGTGGCCAGCGGTCACCCGCATTGCTCCCGTYGCAACCCGTTCTGGGTTTACATGAAACGTGCCAGTGGCCTGCCCAGCTCCCGGTGGACGGGGTCACCTCGCGGCGCTGCTGCTGCGGCCGGTGCTGAGCAGCGCCGTCGCTGGCAGTCCCGGTCGGGCGGCCGCGGACTGCATGGGCCCAGAGCCGGAGCTCCTCCTGCGCGGCCGCCGGCCCTTCCTCGTGCCGGGCTGAGACGCGGCCCTGAGCACGGGACTGGGGTGCGGAAACGTGCCAGCTTTGTGGCTGTTCACGGTCGAAGGCTTGAAAGGCAGTGTTCTGCCCTGGTGTGATATTCTTATTGAAATCAAAGGGGAGGGGGCCCTCGGAAACCGCCAGAGAGTTCCTTGAAGGGTGCTCCCAAGCTTCCCGGCACAAAATGAGAGCTGTCAGGCAAGAGCTGGGGTTTGGCCTGTCAGCCTTGTGCAGATGCTGTTGTCGAGGTCCATGTGTGTGCGCCATCTCTTTCATCCCTGAGTGATTCTGGTGCCACCAGGGTAGTGGGAAGTAGCAGAGAAAACTGGAAGAAAATGGGGGTAGTAGAGCTGCATCAGGCACTGAACAGATTTATCCCTTGGGAAATGGATAGTCTATAAAAACTCAAGAGATCCAAACCCCAGGTGATACCTGCAGGCCCATATCTGCTAATGATTATGTCTGTGCACACTTACAGTAGGTCACTATAAAAATACATTGCTTAATGTATAGGTTCCTTCAGCGGGCTGAATACAAATAAATCAAAAGATAACCTCTAAATTAAGGTTTGCCTGTTTGATTTCATTTGATTAAATTCTTTGCCATAGAGTTTGTAAATCCTAGTAACGTTTTTGAACAGGCACTTTGTTCCCTTGTGTTTTGTAAGAAAAAAGCTAAAAAGGACCCACTGTATCTTTAAACTTGTGGATCCTCAAAACCTTCCTAGGAAGGAGAAGGGGGAAGGGACCCTTTCAGGGTTAATTAAACAGCGATGTCTTGTTGTAGACTTCAGGGCTTTACTGATAAACGCCAGCCCCTCACCCATGTCTGGTGGTGGCTGTTATTATTTAATCATGGCTATTAAAAGAAATCTGAGAAATCTTTCCTTTCTCCTCCTCCTGTCTTCCATTTATCTGTCCTCCCAACCTGTTTGTTTGTGTATGGTTAAGTTTTCTATGCCAGTGAGAAGCAGAGTGGAAATGTCAGGGGTCAGACTGCAGGCAGGCAGGGGAGCAGTCAGCCCAGCTTCAGCTGCAGTCTTTGACTTTCTGAGAAATCTGAGATGCGTTCCAGGAAAGATTAACTCTTTCCAGCATAGCTGCCTTTCTACTGAAGAAGACCTGAAGAATCTGAGTTGTAGCCATCTCCCGAGTCTTGATGGCTATGTTCAGGACTTGGGTTTGGTCTGTGCCATGCATATATCCTCGTAGCCTCCCTGGTGCTGGGTGCTTTTGCTTTCATTTACCCTCGTACTTAAGACCAGAGGGCCTAAAATTTTATCTGTCTTGGCAGCTGTGCATCTGGAAGATGAGGCTGCATGAATCTAAACCTCTGAGAGGGAAAGAATATAGAATAATTTGTTGTGATGCTATTATGGATGCCTGTATTTCTCTGCTCATTTTCTGATAAACAAAGCATTCATCCATGAAGGGCATAATGATACTGTTTGAAGACACTTTTAAGTAGAGGCATGACTTGGAGTTTACCACTTAAAAGATGTCTAAAGAGCAGTCTAAACTGTTCTTGAAGCTCTTGACTTAAGAATAAGTGGTTTTGATGTTGGGCCTGTTCAGTTAGTATCTTGCTGATAAACATGCAAGATGCATGTAGTGCAATGGTTTAAATGTGCAAAAGCCCTAGCTGATGGCCAAGGCGTGGCCTGTTGGAGTTCTGTGAGAGTTTTGGTTGTATGGGTCATGCTGTACTACCCACATCTCATCCCATGTGTGAGAATGAGATGTATGAGTCAGCTCTGGTGTGGAGGTTGGTTTGTTTGCCTGGTGGCTTCTCTGCAGTTGTATCACTGGAAGGAACTGGGCTGCTTAAGATCTGAGTTGTGCCTAGTTTGCTAGAGCAACGTAAGTGCAAACAGTGCCCTACTTGAGACACAAGGGTGATGAGTGCAAGGTAGTGCTTATGCTGTTACTTGGTAGCTTCTTCATATTTGCCTTTGTTTATGTAGGGATGTATTTATTTGGAACTTGCATATATTGAACTAATAGACCCTTCTACGAGGCACCGTGTGGGAGGGTGTGAAGTGACTCAAATGCAGGGTGTTCTGACTGGTGAGGGTCAGAGTTACATTTGGGAACAGAGTCCTTTCACAAAGCGCGTGGATGGGGCTCTTGGCCTAGCTGATTTGTTACTGATTTTATGAAGACGTCCCTAAGCCTTTAACTTCTTGCACATATGGCCTGAGTGCAAGTATGGGAAGTTTATTTAGCTGTTGTCTAATTAGGCCACACCCACAAAATTCTTCTATGCTACATAACTACTTTTTATAGTGGTGATGAATATGCCAAAGCAATGTTCTCTGTTTTAACTTCTGCAAGTTAATTAATGGTATCATTCGTGTCCAAAAGAATGAGGCCATTTGTGCTAACATTCATCTCTGAATGGCTCCCTGCCACGTCTAGAGCATGTCAGGACTGCAGAGATGTATATGTTGTCTCCATCACCGCTTGCGTTGTAGCTCTGCAAGGCCTCAGCTCAGTGAGGAATGGTGAAGTAATCTCTGCTCTCTCTATGCATACTCACAGAGGAGCATTTTGTGCTCCTGTCACTTAATGCTGTTTACATGCAGTATTTGCTTTAAAATTGTCTTCCTCCACCACTCCCCTGTTAGCTTAGTTAATGAAAAATAGTGGGACATTAGATCCCAACTCAGCCTTTGTGAGAGATGTTAAAGTGAATTTCAGGGTTCATGTATACAAATCTGCACATAAACTGGACAATTCTGCATCTTAGTGCCTTACTTGGTAGGTTGTGTGTAAATAAATGTGTGTCATCTAGAAACTAGCTCCTGTTTTCATCTTTGTGCTGAATGTTTGTAAGCACTGCTAAGGTAAGACCAAAATCAATCCAAATCTGAGATCAGATTAATAGCAGTCTTAATTAGAGAGCTGCAGTTGCATATGGGAGAGAAATGAACTATAATTTCTCACCTACTACTCCTCCTCACAGTGAGATTTCTAGAAACACATCGTGGTTCGATGTATCAGCACTACTGTGTTTCAGTGCTGCTTAGTCCTGTATCTTCTCCCAGGTGCTCCTTGATACTTCTGGGATTCTCATCCCTGATTACTATAAAGTAGAGCCTACACAACTGCTAGCATGAAGTGGCAAGTTAATTGTCTGTCATTACTTCATTTTCCAGTGATACTGAAATTGTTGTGGGTCATAAATCATAAGAGTATATGGCTAGAAAGTGAATATGGGCCCATATTTTAGCTTTAGGTTTGAAAATGAGACTGTCCAGACTGCATTTTACTGGCCCATTTTGCTGATTTACTGGCCTTTGAAATTCAGAGTTAATTTTTAGTTGAAGCAGTGAAAGTTTGTCTATCCATGACTTTCTTGCTTGAACAGCTGTTTGCTCCTGATTCGTTGCTATTCTGAGAATTTCATGAAGATTCTCCACAGTGATATGACAATTGGAAGAAAAAGATGAGCTTATATTTTTCTTATCCTAACAATGACACTTACAGGCTTACCTAACAAAGCCAGGTGTTTTTTTTTTTTAAGGTGAATTTCCCTAACTGCTATTCCTCCTTCACATGGTTGTATATTTCCTTTGGAGGATTTTTTGGTTTTCCTTCAAATAGATTTAATTTAAAAACATTCTGTGCAAACAAAAACCCTAGTCCTCCATCAGATTTATGACCTCCAGCTGACTCATCAAACCTTTCTTCTACTGCTTTATGGGATGTTTCTGAATGGGCTGATCCATTATTTGGTAACAATGTTTCCATCTCTCTTTGCCGCCAAAATCAAATACAGGGTATAGTAAAATTTGGGATTTTTCTGTAGCAGAAAAGGCCTGGCAAAAACTGACCCAGAAAATGCCTTTTGGGTCTACAGCATCAGATCTCAATTTGATTTGCAAACACATAAATGTTTTCCAGCACAGATTTTGACCCTTCTTTAGCAAACTTCAGCTTCTTGACAAGTCTGCTTTTTTTAAAAAAGTTATTTTTCTTAGACTCTTTAGAGATTGTCCATGAGCTACCAGGAATTTGGAAATCATGTTCTGAAAACCATTAGTTTTGGACAGTCACGTCCATGCATTTTGTGTTCATCGGCACAGAATGGACTGAGGAGCGTCTGATGCTAAAACGCATCTCTGCAGATTCTTTGGGAGACACTCGGGCTTTTTTCTTAGGTCTCTGGTCTAGTTTTTTCCTTCCTCTATTGAATAGTGAAATGGATTGAACTCCTTTTGATTTTAGGGAGACTGTTTGCTAAGGTCATCACATATAAGCCAATCCTTCTGAGAAAACAAATTACAGTTGGAGGTATACTAAAGAGAAATGGGATGTATTTCAATATAATGCTATAAACAGATGAGATATAGCTAATGCTAAAGAACCTGGATGCTGTTTCGTCCAGCTTACTGTAAGCCTTTTGTGAACTAAAGTTGTATTTTCACAAATATCCTTGAACTTGCGTGGTTTACCCCAGAGCATTAATGTACATTATCACCATTTCTTGGTGTGCAAGAGCCTCAGATGTGTGAGGCCCCTGGGAGTGATTGACTTTGCCTGTGGCAGTTTTGTATTATGGTCTCTCGTAATTGTGAATTATAGATATGGCAGAGGCACCTACAGGAGCTGCAGGCAGAATTGGGGAGAAGATGGGAAGGACTGAAAGATGAACTTCTTTTAGTAGGTGGAAGACTGGAGATCCCCCTGCCCTGGTAGTCAAGCTGGATGTAGATCTGGCTTTGGGATGCGAGGATGCTGCTCCTCTGAATTCTTTGGGAAAGAGGTGGCTAAATACATAAAAGGTTTCAGGCAACTGTGTCAAAGCCTTCTCCTCGCAAGAGACTGATAATATTTGAGAGACAAATTCATTCTTAACACTGGGCTAACAAGTGCTCATTTAATTTTCATCCTGAAACTAAGCTACTACAAACAAAGTTCTTTGAAGGGAATCTTTTCCTTTCATTCTGTTTTCACTTCATTTAAGGAAAATAGAGATTTCCATGTATAATATACAGGGCTTAAATATCCTGCTTAGTGTTGTCATTTCTATTTTTTCCCCAGCAATTATGTAGAAGCTGTTGCACAAATCTGATGAGAGAAAGCTGGAATTTACATGTTTCTTCCTCTGTTTCGCTCTGTGCATAATCACTGTCTATTCATTGCCTTTACAAACTCCATTAATACACCCACTTTTCTTGCCAGTGTGAGTGGGCATTTTAATGCTATTTTTGGAGGCTTATTCTGTGTATTGAAACCCACATTAGGCTGAAGGTAATATTAGTACTTTTGACCTGTGTGTCCTCAAAAAGAAATGAGCTGCAGCAAGGCTTACTAAAATGATACAACTGGTTATAGAATGAATTTGACCRTTAAAGTAAATATTGCTCTTTCAGTTACCATCCTCTGGCTAAGATTCAGGTTAGCGGTGATGGTGTAGCCGGCAGAGCAAAGCTCGGGCCAACCTCAGAGCCATTTTTCATTATTTAACGTGCATTAAAAAGTGACTTCATAATGGCAAAAACAGCTCGTGCATCGATTAAAACTGATTTCAGGCCATAGCCCAGGACACCACCTTAAGACGGTTTAAAGCTCTTCTGTGACTGACAGTGAGCTCTCAGGAGCACTGGCTAGCGGTGGCCAGTTGGTAGGTGCCTCCCGGAGAGGGCAGGTCTGTGAGGTAATCCAGTGCACAGAAATTGCAGGCATTAGTCACCATTAATTGACTTAGTTCATTGTTAAATGTCAAGGTGGCAATTTAATGCAGAATGTTTAAGCAGAGTTTCTTTCAGTTTTGGCCTGTCCTAAAGTAATACTAAACAATGCCCAGGAATTGGTTTTCGTTAAATGAACTCACATTTAACAATTCCATGTGACTTCTGTGGAGTCAAAAAATTCCACTTTGAATTTTATGAAAAACCTTTGATTTGCTCATGCATTCTGGATGTCAAGAGTTGGATTTCACATGGTCTAGAGTTGTTCATAAAGCTGCCATGTGATAATTTGCATGCGTATGAAACAAGTTTGAAACTATTGGGTACAAAAAAATCAACATTTCCTTACTCATCATGGATGCGTGGGTTGCTATCGTTGGTGAAGATAGGCTCAAAGCATTTCGTTAGTGCAAGTGAGTGAAGTACGCCAACAGTAGAGAAAACATGAGATCAGTCAGCCAATATTCACTCCTACTGTGGAGTTCTCCTTTTCATGTTATGTGCTGAATGCAGAGACAGAGAGATGGCTGAAAAAACTGCAGTCCTTTGGAAAGAAGATTAGGAGAAGCTGTTTGTAACCTTTTTTCCTAATGCTAGGTCAGAATGCAAATTCGATAGAGCTGAGGATGAGGGAGGGGGTTAAGCAATGAACTCCTTTCCAAGACGAGCAAAAGTGCTAGGCTTGATTGCCTTCTCTGAGACCTGCCACCGAGACACACGTACGGGTTTCTGTTTTGTTGCTGATCCTGTGCACTCTTTGCACCCGTGTGGAGCAGTGTCCTGGAGAGTCACTGGACAACGAGGAAGCCAGAACTTTATGTGAAAGACTGCTTGCCAAAACTGGTTGAGAATGCACCAGCACCTATTGGGTATTTACCTGGATGAGCTGTACAGCTCATCAGTGTCTGTCTCTTTTGAATAGCAGTCTTTCTTGATTGGCAAGTATTTTATTGGTTTAGAGAACAGAATCTGTTTTCTTACAAGTACGGTGTTTGTGAAGTGTTTTATGCATACTTCCTCAAATCTAGTCGTGGAGAAAGTCTCTGATGGCCTGGTGAATTGGTGGGGAAGGGAGAACAACAGGATGACTTTCAGTTTTGTCATGAATTGAGGCCCTGGAAAATAATTCAGAGCTCCCAGTGGATTTTACTGGCTTCCGACTGGTATCATATAAGTGTCAGGAGAGTTGAATCCGCTGTAATGGGTCATGTTGTAATTCCTAGACTGCCTTTTGTTTTCTTTTGGAACTGTCCAAAAATGATTTGAATGTTGATGGCAGTTGGTTTGGTTTGTTGTTTTAAGCAAGTTTTCCTCACGTGGGTGCGGAAGCCGATTCTAACTGTGCACAGGACTTGCGTGGGGACGGTGCTGGTGGCGGTGCTGGGAGCGCAGACCGCGTGTTCGGAAGCCGTGTGGTTGGAGTAGTTCAGATCACAGGTGAAAGCCTGGCTGTCAGGAGTTCAGCTTTCACTGACTGTTGCGCATTAGCCATGATTTGCCTGCTCAGGGGAAGGCAGCACTAGGCCAGCAGAAAGCAGTACCCAGCACTGTAGTTTGTGATGGGATCTGGTTTGCAAGAGGTCTTTTATTATGTGAGAACTAAAATCCCCTAAATCAACCTCTTTAAAAGGGGGCAGACAGAACTTCACTGTGTGGTTTGCATATTTTGCAGTAAACCAGTTAATGTGTTAAATTGAAAAGAGGAACTGGAAGTAGCCAAAAGAGGGAAGGATATCAGTTAAAAACAGTTCATTGCCTCCTTTTCCCTTACTCCCTCCCATATCCATCTAACAGGGAAAAGAAGCTGGTCTTACCCCAAGGTACATAGTGATTTTTCTACAGAACTTCAGGTTTCTCCAGTCTGACACAGGGCTTATGCTTCCTCTCAGTTGTATAGTTGGAAAGAAGTAATTTAATAATAGCTTCCAGAGAAATAAATAGGTGTAGACAGTTTCATGCTTTCCTGTGAAACCATGTTCCTCTTCTACTGGCAAGTGGGAAGCAAAATGGGGAATTCTGTGTTTCCCCCCTTTCTCTTACCCTTCTCCCACCTTGATGGAAAGAATACATTTTTTAAAATTGCAATGTCTTTTTCCTCATCCATACATCCTTCATTCTGCATCTTCAAGGTCATGCTATGTGTAAGCTTATTGCTGCCTTTTCCACTGTTTGGATTAGTAATTTTCCTGCTTAATGGTATTTTCACCAGTTACTTCAGACACTGCCATGTGGTTAGCAGTCTGAGTTTGTGTTCAAGCAGTATCCACCCCAGGTCTGCACTGGAGCCTTGGAGTAGGAAACTGCGTTCTGACCGCAACCCCCCAGCCCTCAGTGAGAGGATCAGCAACGTCCCCTTAATGCTGCCGTTGACTTGGGGTGCCGCCCTGTTGTGCTGCACTCGTCCTTCCATTGCTCCTGGTGAAAATATGAGCATGAAAGGAGGTCAAGGGAGGAAAAAAGAAAAAAATATATTCACAGCAAGCGTTCTGTGGCTCCTGTTATCTAAATTCTGTGCGAGCAGTGAGTGCTGATAGAGCCCCATGCCAGCTCTGAGACCACTTAAAGCAAAATAAACATCTTTGCAACATGGTCTGATACATGCTCCCTTCAGAGTCGCAGGCACCTCCAATTAATCATCCTTTCTGTGGAGGAAGAGGCTTTGAGGATCAGAGGACATTGCCAGACCTGATGGGCTGATGGAGGGGTGGGCACTGACTCAACATTAAGGCTAAATGGGCTGTGTTCCCAGCCCGAGTGAGCAGTGGCAAACTTTCCCTTCCTTTCCTTTCCTTTCCTTTCCTTTCCTTTCCTTTCCTTTCCTTTCCTTTCCTTTCCTTTCCTTTCCTTTCCTTTCCTTTCCTTTCCTTTCCTTTCCTTTCCTTTCCTTTCCTTTCCTTTCCTTTCCTTTCCTTTCCTTTCCTTTCCTTTCCTTTCCTTTCCTTTCCGTGATGTCTTGTCTATATGTAGCAAAGTCAAATGCTTTAATGAGCAAAGCTCTTGGTTCTGGCTTGCAGGATATATTGGTGGTGTGGGACAGCGCTCAGTGTTGTGCACGCGTTTTTTCACTAAAGAGCCTTCCGTCCTTTGTGAGAAAAGGCTTTTATAGTGTAGCTCAGCTGGTTATAAAAATTCTGAGGCTAGATCTCTGCAATAAATCTATGGGCTGACCAAACCAAATGACTTCTTGAAATGTTAATGAATGAGATGTGACCAATACTCTGGAGTTGAGACATCTATGCATACCATTCCTGGTCAGCAGAGAGGGGACTCTCCTATTCCCCATTTAAATTGTGCTCATCATTATGAGTCATAGACTTTATCCGTTCATCTTAATAACTGCATAAAATTTTGTCTTTTTGTTTAGTTTTCTTCATATTGAGGAGGGTAACATCTTTACACATTTTATGGGCTTTAAAAATCACACAAGTTACACAAAATAAATGAAGGAATAAAATCAGGGCAAGAAGAAGATTTCAGTAACGGAGCAGATGAAGCTTTTCATTAGGCGCCAGCAGAGTGCTTGGTACTGTACAGGATCCAGAGCCAAAGACAGTCATCAGAAGAGACAGATGATCCAGTCCAAAGCAGGGGTACAGGATGCCAGAGGGGAAGAAAACTGAAAGTGGTGCAAGTTTTATAGAGTAAATAAGTGGCAGGTGACATTTCTTTGTATTTACAAATGAATGCARTGTGCCCTTACTTACACTCCAAGCTCAAGAAAATACTTTTATCCAAGATTTTATCAGTGCTACAGTGGTGAGGGAGGAGATGGTTCATTTGTTTATAAACACAAATGCACTAGTTGTGTTTAAAAAATAGCATTTTAGGAGTAAATTAATCTGTGGCGACTAGGTCCAGTGTGCAGACAAACATGAAATGTTTTCAGACCTTATTTTTCTTGAAAACTGAAAAAGATGATTCTGTAGCATGTACAAATGCAGAGCTATGTGCCTGAACCAATATGTCAAACTGTCATGTGGGAGATTTGGTGAAAAACATCTTGTCCTAAGGGAATAATTTTAAACACTATATGTAGGTTTCCTGCCTCATAAGAGATCATTACTCAAATCTATTCCCTCTTATGGTAGCTTGGCCTCTACTTAACGGGCTCAGAGTGAGCAGAAGCCTATTAATGCATCCTTTAAGAGTGGTTATCAGATGGTAGAGGGGAAACTGATCTCTGATCAGGGAATATAGTGTTTTTGGCCAAATCATCTGATTTAGTTTTAACAAGATCAGTCGCAATCCAGGAGCTTTACGCTCGACTGGTCATTGAGGGCGGGCTGCGGCGCGYGGGGCCCATGCTGTGCGGGGCGGATGGGGCTCTGGGGCAGCTCGGAGCCGCAGCCGAGGCTTTGTCAGAGCCTGTGAAGAAGTGTAAGGGACAAGCCCTACGGCAACTAGCCATTCCAGGGATCTTCACCTCCTGTTTGTCACTTCAGTCTTACAGGAACGCTGAAACGTAGGGTGGAACCCATTCCAAACCAGACCTTCACCAGACTGTAACTGCGCACTCTCGCTCCTGCCTGTCAGTGTCTCTTGTTTCTTTTGTTGTTGCTGTTTTTGGCAAAAATTAGAGAAATGACAGGAGCAGCACCTGAAGAGTAGTGTAAACTCCTGTTGCCTCTGYGTAGCATCTCCTGTTGCCTTGGCTACACACTGTACCTTCCCCAATTAATCTCATCTCTTGTGAGATGATGCATGTAATACATTATAGCATAGCAGGTGAACTTGATTTTAGTGGGATTAGTTTACCTTAAAATCAGGACACATCTTGGTTTGTGTAATGTTTGTTGTGGTCATCGCAATTAAGAGAACATGTTTCTCTTTTAAAAGTACATATGAAGATGTTACATGAGGAAAAAGGCTTTTTAGAGCAGCTTACTGTGGGCTAAGTAAAAAGATAGTGAGAAGAAAGCTTGAATGAAAGTATGCGTACTTGGTGTCTTCAGGAATAAGGAGAGTGTCAGGATCTAATCTCACTAAAAAGAAATGTTTTTTTCTTGGCTGATGTGAAAAATCAGTCTGAAGTGTTGGTATTGAATTTATTGGCTGAAAAGAATTCTGTGTCTTCTCCCTGTGTCTTACCTTTGGACTACTAATGCATGTGAAAGCAGCACGTTTCCTTGCCTCTGCTTGGGTTCTGTCGCGGGTTAGTTACCGTGCCTTCATTAATACTGTGCAAACAAACAAACAGCAACCTTTCATTTGCTGAATGCATGCATGCCTTTGCAAAATAGAGCAGAACGAAAGAGCGGCTTCCTAAATGTGTAAGGTCATAGCACGAGGATCCAGGGGCATGGGAGAAAGGCTGGGTGAGAGAGTCTCTACTGTGCTCTGTTTTTCTCTTTGTTTGTTTGTTTATTTTGGGGGGCTTAAAGATTGAAATGTGTTCATGTGGGTAAGTCTGTTCAAAAGCTTGATGTATAGCTTTCGCCCAAGAGCAAACTTTAATACTAAAGAAATACTTTTTTAGTCTTTTGGGAACGTAAAAATGTGTGTGCACGCATACTCCTCTGTAAAGGAGAGAAGCATGGTATTTTTGTCCTAACTGGTTGATATAATTCTTATACTTTCTTTTGTGTGTTATTGTTACTGATGAATGATACAAAACTATTCAGAGAATACTTTGAAATATTTACCTAAAATATACAGTTTGAACAGCAATAAACAAATTTGCTAGAATATTGGCTGAACACAAGCACATAAACAGTGTGAAAATGGTCAGACTTAAATCACTTTAATGTTCAAATGAATGTTTGCAAGTATTTTTTTGCCATAGTCACCCAACTCTTCCAGATGTTGTGGCTGGCTTTTGGAAATGCCTGTGCACAAGCTGAGTTAATAATATTAATCAACCCTCATGTTAACTTCCAGGGCATTCAGTGATTATTGCAGGAATTTTCTCTGCTGTGAGCAATTTTGCACAGTTGGCTGGGATACATAGTTGTGGGTTTTTTCTTGTTTTTATCTTCCTCTGAAAAACGGAGTATGGGTTGTTGCTATGCACGGAATAATGGGTAGGATAGGATATTATAATCAAGATAAAAGGAAGAAATTGTTTCCAGTGCTGGAAATTTAAACTTGATATTTGCAGTAACTGCCTTTTAGAACCATCATGACATTTCTGCGTTGCTCTGTGTGAGAATGTGCTGCCGCCACCTGAGCAGGGAGAGAACGGGTGCGTCGGAGAAACCATGCCGCGCTCGCAGGCAGCTGGGCTGGTTTTGCTCTGAAGACAACTGTCCTCCCTAGACTGAAAGGACTGCCCACCAACCAAGCATGGAGGAGAATGCTCTATAAAAGAATAAATGTAATCAGAGGAGTCAAAGTAAGGAAGCAGTGGGAAAAATAGGTATTTCATGAAGGTGGGCTTAACTAAAGCYGGTACTGATTTGTATAAAGGAGGCAGTGGAGGCTGCCACGGCAAGGCCTTGCTCTAGTCACAGCTTTTTGTGCTGTGATGGTTTGATGCTGTGATGGTTGAGCCATTTCCAGACTCCTTTTGGTCTTTAGTCAGTTCATTGCTTTGAGTTTCACGCCTTCTCTCTGACCATGCTGTGCTTACATAAGATGTTTTAGCTTTTATCTCTACTTCAGCACTGGCCAGCAAAAGTTGCTGTTTTCAAGTGGCACATCCTGCAACTGAATAGTTTCACTAGCTTCTCTCCCAGGTTCTGTTCTGTCGCCTCCTTCGGCTGGGACAGGAAGTCTCCGCCCAGACCATCGCTAGACCTTTGGTGGGGAAGGTGGCTCTTGCGAGAAGGGTATTGCTTTTACGAATAACACTTACAGCTTTCTTGCAGTAGTTGCTAATAGAGGCAGCTTTGCAATTTAGACAATTTGTTTGAAAATTCCTTGCTTTCAAAAAAATTTACATGTACTTCATAACTGACAATGATTTATCTGAAACTTGGCAAATGCAAGGCTGCAATGAAGTGATGACACCATCTTGCTTTATCTGACTAATTTTAACCTGCTGAGTCCCATCAGTCTCTGCTAACAATACCCCTCAGGAATGAGAGTGTATTGCATAAAGCAGGTGCTGTGGCATTGTTAGTTTGAATGAGGCAGTGAAATACTGGGGAAGGCTGGTAAAACAGATCTGCTGAGAGAATGTTACTGTTTTGGACAAGCATCAGGCGGAGGTTCTCATGTTTAAGTATATGATTCTTACCAGGTGGAACAGAGCAACTTTCATTTTTAAATGTGAAGGGTTCCATCAGAAAAGCTTTGTCAAGACAGAAATGACTGGAAAAAAAATTGCACTGAATTTTTCCCTCCAAATTGCCTTTGAAACAACTTCTGCCAATGCAAGCCGTACTGCAAGCTCTTACCCTCTTCCTTTTCATTCCTGGGTTTGAATGCATCATGTTCTCTGCTCTTATCAATAGGGCAAGACAACATGAGCTCCTGCACAATGCTGTTGAGTTAGCTGTTATGTGGACAGTGAGGGTCAGTGTTACTTCACAAAATCAGGATCAGGTCCTGCTCACCTCATTTACCTGAGTTTTCCTCTGGGGCCAACAAATCCTGATAATCACTGTGGGATTTATTTTGCGTTGATTCCTTTATTTATCCCCAGCAAGTACATTAAAACTAATTCACTGGTTTACCAGTAAAGAAACCTAATTTGGTATTCTTTAGAGGCTTGTGGCATACAGACATCCTCAGTTAATTATTGGCTGAGGACCTGATCCTTTCTGGATGTTGCTGGCATCTGAACGACTGGTGCAGACGTTGCTGCCTGTGCCAGCAAAGCACAGTTCAAAGGTTTTGGGCTTGTGCAGTCAGAAGCTCCGGATCTGATCAAAGCAGAGTGCTCGGAGACATGCAGCCTGTTGCTGGATCTTGGTCTGGGAATGTTCTTTCTCTGCCACCTCTGTAAATGTCCCTGTGCTCTCAGCTCAAATGCTGGTCTCAACATCCTACAGTAAACGCTCCTTGCCTAAACACCACAGATATCCTTGGCCTCTTGTGACAACAGTTCATGAGCAGGAGTCTTTCCTCTTTTTCTGCAACAGAGGAAGAATGCTGCTGTCACAAAGACTAATCTCAAGGCGCTGGCTTTTCCTGTACTGAGACCAGCATGTCCTGTACTTTAAGGGAGATCTAAAAAAAAAAAAAAAAATTAGGTACTATGTGCATCGTAAGGAACATGAACAAATACAAATGAGAAAAACATTTTTCTTTTTCAATCCTATGTAATCTCATTTGGATTTTGACATATTTTATAAATATAAACTTTTGCAGGTATATTTACAATCAACATTCATTAAAAAAAACATGTATTTAGGGAGTCCTGAAGTGGCATCGTAATCTCAGCTTTGGATTCACTCTTCTCCGCTAATAGAGCTGTTAATAATGCACATGGAGTCATGTTTGCTGTTCCCTGCCCTGCACCGGGAACGGCTGTGGAGCTGCGCCTGCTGCTGTGCCTGCAGAAGGCTGCGAGTGGACCAGCTCCCCAGCAAAGACGTGTCAGTGATGTGTTAACGGCCAAGGTTGAAAGGCAGCCCCAGGGAGGTAAAAACACTTGTTATTCTTCAGCGAGGCAGCGGCAGCACAGGGAAGGGGGGAAGTCTGGGATGTGATGAGGCTGAGCGGGTAACGGGAAAAAAGAATAAAAGTTACCAGTGTTTGACCAAAGAAAGGATGTGCTAATGCAGTCTTTGCCTGCTGAAATTGTGCATTTGGTTATGTGGAGGATTCTGCCCTGTGCTTCAGCTCTGCTGTTTATTTGTCAAAACTGGCTGATAAAATCTAGTCAACTACAGGAYGCTGTAATCCACTTTGGATTTAAAAAATGTGAGCATCTTTGACCAACTGATATTTGGATTCTTTATTACAGTGGTAAGTGATGATATCCTACAGAAAAAAAAAAACAAAAAACCCCACCAGTGTGCTAAGCTAAGGTTTGTGTGGATTTTGCACGTTGTTGCACAAACAGGGCAGGTTGCTAAGCAGGCAGTAGTCGCTACTCCGGAGTAGGGTTCCTCCTCGCGTCTTCTATGGCATCATGTCCCCAGGTTTCTCTATATGGTGTTATGATACTGTTTTGAATAAGAACATATCTGGCATCCTATAACCCAGCATTTAAGCATTTTTCAGTTTAAATCAGGGGCTTTCAGACTAGTTTAAGATATTTTAAAGGTTAACATAAATTTGGTATCACTACGATCGTGCAACAGTGCTATTCGGTTCTTGTTGGATATCTGATTTTGTAGTTGGTTAAGTGAAACAAATCTAACTTGTTCCATGAAGTGTAATAAACCCGCACTACTTAAGTTTTGGAACATTAGAAAGACAATGTGAAGAAAAGTCTTAACAAGGTTAAACATTCACACCCATTTTTTGGCATATTTGGCATGCTCCAGGACCATCCTTACCCATGCAAAATGGGAATTTTTTTGTGTTTACCAGAGAGAAATTATGGAGCCCTGCATTTGCTAACACTGCACTCGAGTCTGTTCTCAACTTTTCCTGGGTGAATATATATGAAATGGTGAATGAGAGAAAATGCAAACTGCCTGTCTAGATTTCGGGGTTTTTTTGTCTTGACTTACTTACACTATTACGCTGTTTACTCACAGTTTTTAATCCTGCTAAAAGCCCTCCTTCCTGGGACTGGAGGGAGCTGTCTGCATCAGCTTGAACATCCTCACCAGCAAAATAAGGAGTGGTCCCGGGGGACTGTGTTGTCTTGGAGAGAATTTTCTTCCGTTGTCAGGCTGCAGGTTGGCTTGTCCTGGAAAGAGGGCAGCGAGGGAGCAGCCTGCTCTGTGCCGCAGGGTTGGCCGACAGAGGCCATGGTGGCTGTGAGCTTCTGCTTTTCCTTTTCAGAAAGTCTTTGAGAAGGCCCCTGTGAAAAGGTTATTAAGGAAATGTAAGGCTGTACAAGGTGAGAGCTGAAGTTTGATTTTTCGTGTGAATTGACTAGGAACAATGGAGTAGGACTAAATAATTGAGGTCAGCCAGCATGATGAAGGAGAGGTATCCCTGGCCTGCAAAGGATGGGGGACAGGGCAGATGCGCTGTGGCAAAATTGAAGGATGACAAAGATATATTTGGGACGGAGAAGTGCATGTAAAAGAAAGTATTTTGGGGGATTTTTTTTGGCACAGTGAAAAATTAACCTGTAAAACTCACCACCGTGAGACACTGAATAAAAAAGATCAAGCTTTAATTAAAAATCCTTAAGCAGTTTATCTCAGCCGGGTGGACCCTACAGGTATATTGGACAGAAAATATGCAAGTGATGGAAGTCACGGAGGTTGATCGACTGGTTGCAAAGGAGCCAGAGCGGTGGTGAACAGCTGGGAACGGCTCCTGGCAGGCGCCAGGGGCTCCGCCGCTCCGGCATTGCGGCCCTGTCCCGGCGGGAGCAGCCTGGCCGGACCCCGCCGGGCCCCTCTGTCAGAGCAGCTCGGCCGGCGCCTGTGCCCACGTGTGCCCGCGTGTGCCCGCGTGCCAGCGCATCCCCCGGGCCTGGCCGGGAGCCCTGGGGTTGCGGCAGCCCGGCGGCAGCGCCCGCCTGCTCCCCGGCTGCTCCCCCTGCCCGCACCGGGTCTGGGGGCGGCCTCCTGCGTGTGAGCCGCCTGCGCGCCTTTACTCGCTGTTGCTTTGAATTTACTTGGTTGTATTGCACAGTTGTGACAATAACTTCTCTATTAACCCTTTCCAGCCCACGACCTTCCCTCGAACAAGACCTCAGCACCGGCGCAGACTGGCAGCCACTTGCAATGCCTCTCGGTTCACTGCACGGACGACATGGGCGAGGCGAAGGGCCGGACTGCGGTGCCGACATGGAGATCCCTGCACTCAGACATCTCCAACAGATTTGGGACTTTTGTGGCTGCCCTGACTTGAACAAAAGAAATTATTTTTTTCCTCTTTTTAATTTCAAAGGGCCGCTACTGCTAGGTGGACTATTTTTCTAGGTTGGTACCTGCTTAGTGGCATATGGACTGGAAAGGGTTAATTTAAAGTAAACCTCAACTTTTTTTTAATCTTCTGCCACAGTATGTTACCAGTGTTAACCCTTCTGCAGTTAGCACACTTTTGCTTAAGATTTTCCTGCTAGACCACTTTTTCCCATTATTCTGTAATCTTGGCATACATTTATAGATGAGGCCTTTTCCTTTTTCATCTCAGCGTATGTCCAAGTCACGTATGTCATAATAAGACAAAGATACTACTCCTCCTCCTCCTTTTCTTTTTCATTTGTTTTTTTTTCTTTTTTCTTTTTTTGCTTTGTTCAGTGCTTATTACAATGGTAATTCTGAAGAACAGCGGTTCAGGAATAAATGCTGGTTAAAATGAAATTGTCATATTATATATCAACACCCAGCTTTTGCCAGTCACACACAAACCAAACGATGCTCTGTTAAATATTCAGGCAATGATTCTATTCTTTCTTGGGAAGATTTTTTTTTTGTCATTAATAACACATTTAATCRCCTCCCTCCCTCGTTTGCTTTCTCCATCTCCCCCTCTTTAGGTGAGGACAGAATTCGGTTTATTTACTGTTTTGAAGCCCAGATATGGAGTTCTGTTACAAACAGTGGGGTCTGGTCCTGAAACAGCCCTGAATTTTTAAAGTTTTTGTTTTAAATAAGTCTAACAGGAAGTTTACTTAATGATTAATAATTATCATCTTCTCCACCAAACACACAGATTGCAGTAGAATTTGTTTTACCTCCTTCTCTCACTTGTGAGGCAGAGCGAGGGGTGCAGACGCCCTCCAGAGTGTGGTGTGCAGCCTTTCACATTTGTGGTGCTGTTGCTGGAGTTGTCACTTTATTTTATAACTGTTTAAAGAAAAGAAATCTCCCCAAAAGCAACTAAGTCTGCCTGTGTGTTGCTCTTAATCTGTGGAGCAATGTCCTAGCCACACGGATGTAAGCCCGGTGTGGCACTGAGGTGCTGAACTCCCTCGTGCTAGGCTGGGTTTAAGTCTGCCATCCTGCTATTACTGGAGTTACCAAAGTCACTGGAAGGCTGTACTGAAGCAAAGTTCCCATTTTTTTTTTCCCCTTTTGTTTGCTGAAGGAAGATAGCTGTGGATTGGAAGTGTTATGTAGCTTCCTGTGTGTTCGTCCGTAGCCAGGAACAACGCTGGGGCTGTGTGCCGTCCCTGGAGCACCCGCCGTGGGTGTCCTGGTGCAGCGATGACAGTAACGGCGGTGGTGCCGAGCGAGGGACCGCCAGGGCCAGGGCCAGAGCAGAGGCTGCAGGTCTGTGTGCATCTTCGTGTCCTGGTGCGAGAGCGTTTTTGTTCTAACCCTTCTCCAGATACCATTCCCCATATGTTGGGGTCAGTGTTTTCTCATCTGTCAGGGCTGGGAGACCTGAAGTTAGATGCCCTGAGCTCATTCTAGGCCCCGTTTTTGCCATGCATATGAAGAACAGTATTATTAGATGCACACAATAAAAGGAAAAACATGCTTTCCTGCTCCTGATAGATAATACTCATTTGAGAAGTACGTTGGAAGCAAACCAGCTAAAAACAAAAATGACATGATCTGACACTCCTGTGGTTTTACGTAACACTGTCTATTATTTGTGTATCCTCTGTTTACAGGGAGTGTGAACAGTCCCACCCTTGTTCAGGCCAGCTTGGTTTCCTCTGCTCCCTGAAGCTTAAGAACTTCATTGGAAATTTAGGTTTTAGCTGTGAAATAAAGGTCGGAATCTCTAGTGTTATTTATTGTTTCTTTCATGGATTCACAAAATGTGCCCCTTCTCAAGGGATGGACTTTGAAGACTGCTTTGTATTTATCTTAGATGATTGTGCTGGGCCTTTAATTATTTTGAAGTAGTGTTCTCAGTAGACATCAGTGGAGAGGGAGTTCTGCCTAAAATGCTAATGGCACAGGATCTTCACTTTCAATCATATGTGGCTTCAAAAAAAATCATGGTGTTTATAAAGACAGGACTTTTCTCTGTTATTTGAATGTGCTCTTATTAGCCATGCACAGATTGTTTTCTTGTTATGGTTCTGGTCAGTGACTTTATTTTGGATAAATTTAGGGGATTGAACTTTGATTTTTAATACTATTTTAGTTTTTATTGGCGCTGCCACTAGGATGAGAATTTTTGCCCATCCTGAAGCAATTGACTATGGAGCTGTCTCATACCCACTTGTTTTGGAACAAAAAGATGTGATATTTTGTACCTTTCATAGGTGTTTATGCTACTGAAAAGTCCAGAGCTCTTCTCTGTAACTGCAATAAA
The DNA here is from genome assembly GCF_003343035.1 of Apteryx rowi. Classification (NCBI taxonomy): domain Eukaryota; kingdom Metazoa; phylum Chordata; class Aves; order Apterygiformes; family Apterygidae; genus Apteryx; species Apteryx rowi. The sequence continues at coordinate 428,126 of NW_020449730.1, read as the reverse complement.
ATATCCCTAGTAAAATACTTCTTCATAAAATAATAATTAGCATTCCCAATGCTGGCATATGCCTCTGCCTGTGATTTCTTAAGTCCCAGTTCACCTAAATATGTGTTTAACTTTACATCCTGTCTAACAAAGCACTTAAGTATATGCTAAACTAAGTAAAATTTATGTATCTGATGAAGCATGGGGGTAAGTGCTTTGGTGGATTAGGTCCACAATTTTAATAGTTTTGTTGCAGCTTATACCTCTTCAAGCTAGGTGTGTCTTGGAGTGAACCCAACAAAACACATGCCTAGACATATGATACTGTCTTTCAGCACTTAGAGCTGAGAATTTAGGAAGAGTTCATGGTCTGATGGAGTTCCTGTACCATAGCACAGGCCTGGTGGCATACTTCTTTGTTTTTAGTTTTGCCTTCTACATTCAAGAGAACAGGCTTTTCAAGCTGCCTTAGGTCGGGGTGCACACCCTATGCTACCAGGAAGAGACCTTTAAATGAAGACTGGACCAACCATTGCAAATCTGTTTTTAAAAAGAAATCCTCCTTTAAGTAGAAAGATATTGACTCAGTTGGTCTTACCCATCATTTTCTTCTGGTTTGCTCTCTGCAGCTTGTACGTCTATCCTGAGGTGGTTATTTTCATTCAATTCGGACTTATTTTTTTTTGCTTGCTTATAGGAATATAAATTGAAAACAATTCCATAAAAAACAGCACAAGAGCTTTAAATCATATGAAATGAGAGGAGGATTAGATCCCTGATGCACTGAAACTAAGGGACATATCCAGCTTCTAAACTGTACAGGTTGGAAGTCCGGGGAGCTCTGACATTCTGCAGCAGCTGAATATCTGCTTCGGTATCGCTGGTGCTGTTAGTGGGAGAACAGAATTTTTAGATAAAGAGGAGTTAAAAATAAACACTGTTTGATCTTCTTCTGGGCCTTATTGTCCATATAGTTTTGTTAACTAATGCAGTTACATGCGATCTTTCTGCTAACCTTATTCTATTGGATCTTGCTTACTTTCAAGTGACATTCTCAACTGAACAAAAGGAGAATATGCCAGCTCTACGAGTTGTAGCTATTATCTAACACCAGTACCAGTTTGGACTTTCACAGTTTCTTTGCTTCTTGCCAAAGATCAGAACAGAAACGGTACATATGTCTGACCAGGACAAGTGTAACTTCATGCTCATACCTGGTGTATTTGGCACTGACAACAACTAGGAATTTGTCACAAAGCTTTTGTTGCCTGTGGTAATTTTATTGTACTCATTTTCTCCATTAATTTGACACTCAATGCACTGTTTTTTTTAACATATATAAAATATCAGCATAACACTAAATGCTAAGAATTGAAATACCTGATTTGGGGAATAATAGTACCTTCAATTGAATGTTTGAGAGCTGTAGATAAAAGCCTGTTGTGTAAGACGTAGATGTTTTTAGACAGGGAAACTGAGGCACAGACAGAGTGTCAACTTGAGCTGTGTCAAAGGCAGATCCATGGCAGAACTGAGCTATAACTTACTTGTGATCTCTGGCTCAGAGCCCTCATCGCTGAGCCATTTCTTTCTGACACACAGGTCTAAGCTTGCTTCTTTTTGAGGAGGGTCCAGTACAACAGAGAGTGAAATTTTATGTTACAAATTTCCCCCAAGTGACTGCATAAAGCCAGAATAATTTAAACGTGCACCTGCATATCATATAAGGCTTCAAGACAATGAGAACATTGCACTGTCAGAGCTATATGGTAAATGTGCCCATAAGATGGGTGCAATCTTTGCTTTATATTGTGAACAAAAGCTAAAAATGTGGCTTCAAATTTATTTTGGAAAATCCTCTCTGCCTTGCCTAGCATTTTCAGTCTTACACACAAACACACACACGCATACACATACACAAGTGCCAGTTTAAAAGTGACACTTTGGAAGTTACATATCTTTGGGTTCTTGCCCTTTAAGGGTGAATTTCATCCTGACCTAGGATTGCTGATTTTTTCAGTATATGTTAAAAGAAACTTTGTACTTATTCTTTAAGTTAAAAAGTAGTAGCAAATTAAGCAAAATATCCTTTGCATTTAAATTGTGAGAAGTGATAAAATATCTTTTTGCCAGAAAAAAGAAAAAATAGGCCTTATTTATTAAATGCTCTTGAGAACTTTCTCCAGATCATTTTTTTCATAGGGTTCATAGTTCTCTGCTATTCTAGTTCAGTTTTTAAAACATCTGTGAGAGAGGGTTTAGACTCATTTTTATTTAGTTATGGTGAATTTCATCAAATGTGTAAGGGTTTCATTGTGTGGTTTGGGTGGAAGGGAATGAACATCAAAATTGTGTCATCTGTGTCATTTAGGGAACTTTTTCTGATACTATACTTAGAGGTGGCCCTTCTAAGGCTACTTTACCTTTCCAAAACAGGAAATCAGTATGAAAGCTTCCAGGCACCAATACTAAGGCAAAAGGTTCACACGTTCCTTGTAGTAGGAGTGTGTAACATGACCACAGGTCATCGAAATGCTTAAAGCGGGGTGTGTTTGCTCTACCGTAGGGAGGGAGGGAGGTGGTGGGTGGTGGGTGGGGAAAAGCAGACAGAACCAGAACTGGTAAATTTTGATTATTTTTTTTAAGCTGCAGTGTAAGGTTTTCTCAAATACTAGATTCACAGCTGTTCAATGGATGGTGTATAAGAGCATAACCCATTTTTATAGAATTGTTTCTCCTTTATTGCTTAAGGCTAATGGAGGAAATAGTCTAATTTTGTCTTAGAAATTCTCTATTAAAATTGTTGGTTTCAGTCCATCCGCTCATAGATTCTGACTGATGAAACTGCAGGCTGTGATTTCCGGCAGTTATAACTTTATCACTATTCACTACCCAAGAATATTACAGCTTTAAAACAGCCTTAAGCAAAAGGATGTTATTTCTTTGTACTAAATTTGGTTCATGGAGAAGAAAAAGAATCAAAACACTGGTAATCCGTACTGCATAGCAAACTCTTCTGAAAAATGTTATTGCACATGTAAAATATGAAAACTTGACTCTGCTGTGTGTTAGGCAATCCTGTAATCTTTTTTTTTTTTTTGAATCTTGTTAAATTCATTTCTTAAATGCTTGGTTGGAAGACTGTGACAATAGCTCATGAAATTGAGTGTTATTTTTCTTTCTTTTTTTTAAATATGTAAAGTGCAGTCTTCTGTATTCATGCATATTGTACATATCTGTATATGTTTTACTGAGCAACTAAATAACAATAAATATGATGTTAATGGTGGCTATTGTATATTTCATAGCATGGTTTTTAATTTTTATAATATTTTTCTCCCTAAGATGTAAAGAAGTGAAACAATGCTATTCAGATGTAGGTAAACCTTGGGCCCTGTTATGGTCGGGACAAATTTTGCCAGTGATCTAGGGAAAGCCTAATTCTGTCAGTCTGCTTCTCCCACTGATATGGCTTCTAYGCAAAGGCAGGTTATTACAAAATGGTGTGGGGATGTAATTTTTTCCGAGCAACTGTTAGGCTCCGCAGGTTTCCTTTTTGCGCGTAATAAAGTGACCTTTCCTCCTTCTCTGGCAAAGTGGCAGTGCAGGTCATGTGGTTTTCTTGTTACAGTCCCTTAGTCAAATTGTGTATATCTTATGTTGAGAATTTCTGGTTCAAACTGTGATGGACATAGGTTTAGCCAAGGTTGGAAGTAACACGAGTGATTACAAGCAACCTTTTAGCTTAAGTAATTTCTCCTCCGTGATGTAACAGGTAGCAGATCCATGAGGTTGGCTGAGCTACTCGGCCTGTGGTAAAAGTGGCTTCATGAGAAAGAATATACAAATCTAGGACCATCAGCACATCTGAGTTTTAGGAGGATCTTCCCTGGGTTTGGAGGATCACTGGGTACAAGAGGAAATTCTTCCAAACCTTATTTTAAGCAAGAATGCTGGATCTTTCACAGATTCTTTTCTTGCAAGATTTTTGAGTTAGATGCTATAAATAAAAAGTAAACAGGCTAGAGGTTTTATTAAGATTCTTAAAAAGCCCTTCATATCTCAGTTATTCAAATAAAACTCTTATTCTTTCATATTCCTGCAAGTCTTCCAAAGAATCCTTCAGGAGGAATGGCATATGGTATTTTCCAAAGCAAAAAAAAAAAAAAAAGCAATAACCTGGGCAATGTTCTGACACATTGTTTTTGAACTGAGGAGTAACCTTCCACATCTTTCGTACTCACGGGAAAACAGAAGATGCTCAGCCTCATATATTTTTTTCCATTGGTCGTCACATTCAGAATGAGTTTGAGATGCAGAAAGCTGCACAGTGTTTAAAACCCAGAACTTCACTTTTCAGTGTGCAACACAGTAGGATGAACCCATGCATCTCCCACACGGTTAGTGAACTGTGCCTGCATCTTACCAGTATGTCTTTATGCTTAATTAGGTATCTACTAATTCATATGTAATGCATCACACAGAAAGAAAATATCAAAAATTTGTAGTCCCCATAAGATTCCTCTACATTTTTTCATAGCATTGAATGAGCAAGTGGAAAAATAAAAACAAAAACTGTATTTTGAGAGCCATTTCAAATGAGTTGAGGGAGAAGCCTTGCTTCATTTTCAAACCATGCTTTTAATATTCTTGAATGGAAAGAGCAATTTATGGAACAGAAGTTTAATTTTCTTTAAAGATGTGAGCTTACCTCTCATTATGTTGGCTAGGTATGGAGACAACAACAGGAATTTGCTGACCTTATCTATTAAGAGCTAACTGGTTTTGAATTACTGTCTCTTATTAAATCTGGTAATTATATGTTAGATACTTAGTAACTCTGGTTTTAAAAATAACTTGTTTACTTTTTTGTGTGTGTGCGACCCTTCTGAGAAATAAATCTGCATATTTTCACACCTTTTTGCTCCTTGCCATGTAAGTAGTGTGCATGTTTTCCCTAACTTTCACCTATAAAACCTTAATTGACAAGTTTTTATTGAAATTACTTTTACTTTTTGGTTATTGGTGTTATTAAGTTTGGACTTCTTTCTGATCCTGAGATAGAAAGAGAAACAAAGTTCCTGGATTCTTTGCAGTTCCTTCTTCGCAGCTGAAAAACCACAGAAGGTGAGACAGTTCTCTCTTCCTATGCAGCCTCCAGTTTCTCTGCAAAACCAGATTCATAGGCTTTGGTAGCAGAGAGCTTCTGGTATCCCTCATGCATATTGATGGCTCTTGACTTCCTTCCAGTCCTCCCATTCTGGAGGAGATGGTGACTCAATGCTGTTAAGATCATTACGATCCTCTCAGCTGCGTGGATACTTGAGACATTCCAGTGCAGTTTTCAGTCTGGTCTGCTTTGCCCAAACAGCTGTCTTGGGCTTTTCCAGACCTTTCTGCTGGCCTCAGTGTGTCCTCTCTCTTTTACAGCATTGTTCTGCTCTTGTGACCTGTGGCTCTGGCGCTTGTCTGGAGAAGACTGAAGTTCCTATAGCTGTGTCTTCTGCTGTCTCCATGTTGCTCTCGGAGTCAGGCGGGTAGGCAGCAAGAGCAGTCTCCATGGAGCAGCTGCCCGGCTGCAGACTCCGCGCTGTTCCCCAGCCTGTTTAAAGTATCGTTGTTCCATTTGTTTATTTATTTATTTTAGTAAAAAAGGCTATAAGTTGTGTTAACAGATGGATTCACATGGCTCCTCCAGTACACGTGATAGCTGTTTATTGACAGTTTGAGCTGCTTGCATGCAAAGACTCCTCTTCGCTGCTGCTAGCGGCAGGAGCTGCTCCTCCTGTGCCAGCAATACTTGCCTCCTTTCTCTTCCTGATTCTGAAAAGCTAGGAGTAGCTAGCTATTCGTTGTGCATCAGGTTAACAGATGAAAATAAACTGATTGATCTCTGATTTTCTGCAATTTGTGCTGGCTTTAGATGCAGCTCTGGTTACATCTGTGATCTCTGGTGATGCTGGAAAGTGCTTGTTTACCCCTGAACATTTGCCTTCATGCTTTGTGCTCGGAGGCTAGTTTCTGGTTTGTATCAATGATAAACAGGAATTATAGGTTATTCGCTAAAGAAAAGCCAGTAGTTGGTTGGAGAGCTTTCATAGTTCTTGCTCTCCTGATCTTTGTTCCCTGTGCTCTGAGTCTGTGCTGAGATTCGAAATCTGGCTGTAGACATCTTTCTTTTCCCAAGCCATTTAACTGATTTAATTATGTCCTTTGAATTATTTTCTGCATAAGGCTTTGGAATTCTTGTCACGGAGGAGACTCCATAAATATGTATTGTGTGTTCAGCAGTCAGGGATCCATCCACAACACAGTTGGATCCACTCTGCTGAGGATCTGCCAGGCCCCTCTGCAGTCACCTGACAATATACTAACAGCCTGGAAAACAAGTAGCTGTGCAGCAGTTTGTGAATATATGTGCTTTTCAGAGGAGACTGCTGTGAACATGGCAAAAGAACTCAGCACTGCTTTGTTCCTGGTTTTGGCCGTTAAGAGTTAAAAGCCATTAGCCTAAGGAACCCTCATTCTGAACCTTTTTGGGGCTTTGGAACAAACATACCTATCTGATCCAGTACAGAGCTAYGCAGAACAAAGATGAACAGAAATGTGTGCTGCCTTGTTGTTTGTGGGCTACTGTGTTTTACTCCCAGGGAGTCATTTAAAACCCTTTTTTCCAGGTTACTGTCTGTGCTAGCTGCTTTGAGACTATTGCTGATTTTATGAGTATGACAGAAAGCATAGGTGTCCCTGCAAACCAAAATAAATAAATGCAGGAATGAACATTTGGGTCAAAGACATTCTTTTGGCTGAGAAATTTGTTAGAAAATGGAATTAGGATTGTTTTCGTTCAATATGAATTGAGTATTTCCCACAATCTCCAAGCTACTTGCCTGAAGCAGTTACTTTCCTGCTTGATGACCATAGTCTGTGGCCCCCCCAGCAGCTGTGGCTTTATGGCCAATAACATCACATATATTTTGTTTGTAGAATGTCTGAAAACTCTTTGTACTGGTAAACTCTGTTATGTTATGCCTGCTGGGCAGAGATGGAAATAGAGGTGATGTCTATTCTGAGCCTTCCCTCTTTCTGAGASATTGCCAGAGCTTATTAATGATAATGTAGAAAGTAGAGGTGACAAGACCTGAAGAAAATCATTTAGGTCATCTCTGGTTAATTAGTGCAGGATTGCTCTCTGTTCCCTAATTCCCAAAGCTCTGACCAGCACAATTAAAATTGACAAAACAGTGGGGAGGTCTTAACCTCTTAGGTAAGAAAAAACAAAACAAAACACCCTCTATCCCAACTGTAGAKTTGGGGATAACGTCCAAACTGATGGAAGGGGAAAAGATCTCACAGGCTGTACAGACTGCGTGCTAGAATTAGACCACCTTTTTGCCTAGTACTGGAAGACGGTGGTGGGTTTGTGCATCCTCAGAGTCACAGGATGGCAACCTGAAGGGAAGCTCCCCGCAGAAACCTCCCAGTTGTCACCTGGCCTGGTACAGGTGTGTGACACAAGGATGCTGGATGTGAGAAGAGAGACTTCTTTGAGCTCTGACCTCACCTCTGACATCTATTCACTGCATGGCCTGTAGGCCATCACTTAGCTGGACTATTTCCAGTTATATCCTACTTGTATCACCAGCTGTAAAACTGGCATGGGGAAAACTGTTAGCCCTAGTTAACATTTGCTGTGTCCTTTTATTGGCAAATGTTATTAATCCTCAGACAAAGAAGCTGTTGAGATGGCACCCTAAACTGAACATTAAAACATTAATTAAAATATTAATTTCAGCCTCCTTCAAGAAGGAGGCTGAAAACTTTGCAGTTATGAGGGCTCATATCCTGAGGAAATATCCTCGGTGGTTTTTAATACATTGGGTTAACTGGCAGAGAATATTCAGTTCTGAGCTTCAGGAGGTGGGAACTTTTCTCAATTTCTTTTTATCCTCTGTAAAATGCCCCTCTCTCCCTTCCCCCTCATTCCCCCCACCCCCTTTTCTCTTTATAAAGCTGGAATTCTTCCAGACTCTGCTCTGGGCTTGCAAGAAAACTTTACTGTGTAAATTTGCTCTTTGTGTTGGGAGTCCTTTGTTTAAACAGCATTGTGAGCTTGCTGGGGAGGGATGGAAAGAGGGGGAGCTGGGAGGAAGAATTTGAAAAGCCCTGACCCCTGATGAATAAAATCCAGCACATTAACACATTCTTCAATAAATTCATGATTGCAGATAAGGTGGGAGTCCCCAGGGCTGGGCTTTTCATTAACCCCCTGCTGGCTAACCCAAACACACTGCAGTGTTTTGTTAGCGCGCTAGGACAAGCAGACCCCTTTTGTGGCGGAGGGGCTGAGTGCGCATGGGGAGATCTCCTATAGGAAGCCGGGTTACAAAATGGGACTCTATTTCAGAACAAACTCCTTTTGGTTAGTTTGATGAGATTACAGAAGGGGAAAGGCTTTAACAAGGGGCTTATTGAAGCTAAGTAACTGTTCTGAATACAGTGAGGACCAGGGCAGAAAACATATGATTCTCAAGTAAATAGGAGCCTCTACAGTATGGCTAAAATAACAAAGCTGGACATGTTCAGATTGGTTATTATGTGGCTTGCGGGAATGTTTATGATGCAATGAACACGTGTGGGACTTCTGCAATAACTTRTGTGCAGCACCAGAAGGGCAGCCCAGAGGTGTGCGATGCTGACCACGATTGCTGCAACGCTGATGACATCGCTTTGTGCCTCTTCACATGTGAGCACCTCTTTGTCACAAAATTAAGTTCATTTGTTTGTAACAGGCGGTTTGTATCTGGCATTATCCGAGTTGTGACGGTGTCGTTGTCTAATGCCCTGCGTTCACATAAYGGACTGGCACTGGAAGGGCTTTCCTCCTCTCTGAGTTGCTTCCTGCTCTCACAGGCCTTCGTGTGACTACTGAACACATTAAATTATGTGTTGTTCCTGTTACTCCTATTAGTTGATGGTTCAGATTTTCATCTCCATGGTGTTGGAAATCTTATTTCCAGCCTAGAAGTGCTCAGGCAAGCTTACACCCATTTGTTTTTGTGCTAGGATTATCCTTTGGCTTAAATAACTCTCTGTTCTTCCTAGTATTTGTCTATCCAATGTATTTATACAGAAAAATCGTACCGCTTCTCAACTGTTGCTGTGGTGCGCTAAACAAGCTAGGCTCTGTTAGCCCCTGCTCATAGGACAGCTCTTCGTTCCTTCCCTCATCCCAGGTGCCCTTCTTTGCACCTGCCGTGCTTTGAGTGAGATCCCCAAGAACTGTGCAGTTACAGATGACATCGCAGCYGAGTTCACATCGCTCTTCAGTGTACTGGCGTTTGAGAGAGGGGCTGGGACACGTTCACTATGTACATAGTGCGGATCGCACCTCTTGTGATGTTCTAGTCTTTGAAACCTTATTTGTTCTTCTTGTTTCTTAGTCAAAAGCCTATTCTGGAAATGTTTTGCTTTTGTGGAGCTTTACCGTCAAAAAGGACGGCCTCCAATACTAGGAAGCTTTTCAGGGTTGTTTTTTAGAGTATTTACATTTGAAATGATCTGAATTCTGTGGCTTATGTTCCCTAGTTTCGGTCTGCCAAACAACTCAGAGCATCACTCAGGCTAAAGAAATGCGTTTTGGGATGGAAACCAGAAAAATCATGAGTTTTTCTCAATTTCCTACTGCTTACTAGTGATAGTTCTGTGCCCTTCTCAGGCTGTCATTGCACAAGACTGCCTGTCTCTCTGGGAGTTAACACGCCTGGTGACAGACTTGAAGCCCTTCACACAGCAGCTTATGCCCAGGTCAAGTGAATCCCATCCTTCAGGAATAAAACCAGGTATTCTGCATGTAACCCTGACCTAGCTGTGCACAGAACCAGTTTTGCTGTGTCGCGCATCCTTCCTTACCACCTGCGTTACTGAGGCCAGCAGGCAGCATGTCTTGCCAGCTGTTGGAGACAGTGCTTCAGCACGAGGGCTCTGCAGCGCTGAGGGCCTGAAGTTGCATGAGTTCATGCAACATGAGTTCTGGCATTCCCTAGCTTCTGACTTGGCAAACCTAGCCTTCTTTTAATGCTGTGTTTTGGTGTGTAATTTTATTTACATACAATATATAACTTCTAATTACTCCTTGTTGCTGCTAACAGAACTATTTTGTTAATTTCTGTGGAAAATAATTTCTGTCTTTCAGAAGAACATGGGGAACTGAAAGTGTTCCAGAACCGGTTGTGCTCCTGCCTGTTGGCATTGCATCCCCTCTCTCTTAAATGCAAAGGAACACCACATGATACACAGCTGAGCCTTCCAAGGGAAAAGAGGGTGGAATGAGTTATCCTGTCCTGCAAGCGCTAAGCCCTGTGTGTGAGCGTGGAGACCCACACGTGCAAAAGCCATTCCTGCAGTTCTGGAGAAGCCAGCCTAGGCCTGGGGAGGACTAGCAGACTGACAAGGCTATTTAGGATCTTGATTTCTTTGGGTTGGGGAGATCTTGGCTCCCCCGTGTCATGGCTGGGTTGAGAGAGACTGGACTTGGACTGCAGCAGCGCCTGTATTTACCTGCATGCAAGCCTCAGGCTTGGCACTGTGCTTCTCTCTGTTTTGCTGACTGCTCTGACATGTTATTGAGGAATCAGTTGAGGTTGATTGCCTGCAATCCCGCATGAACTAATACCATGTCTGCTGTGGCCTTCTCTCCGAGCAGCACTGTGAGTGAATGTGGCAGAGGCTGTTTTTCAGTCTGTTTTAAACTATTTAAATTTCCAAGGTTAATAAAGATAGAGAGACGTGTATTATATTTGTAATTAAACCAAATGGTCTCAATTCATGAACCCTCAAGGTTTCTATTCTTGATGCAGTGAGATTAGGAATTGCCCGGCTCCCTAATTAGCGTCTGTGATGCTCTCAGCTCTGAGATCTTTCTGTGTCTAGCACAATGCTCTGCGCAAGTTTTGGCCTGAAGTAACCCCAGTGGCTTGCACTTTGTGTGAATAACCTCCTAAATGTGTTTGCCTTGTAAACTTGATACATGTTATCAACTCTCTTGCTTACAATCCCTAGTAAAGGCGGTCCATTGTGTTGAGAGATTACTGCTGCTTTAATGCAATTTAATATTTTACCATTGCGGCATCTTACTGACAAGAAGCACCTGGAAGAGGAAAAACCTGGTTGTTACCTTTGAATACCTAGAAACGATAAACTCAGGCTCTGGCTGTGCGAGCCTGTGAATGCTGCTTGTTTCTGTTGTGTCACACTGAGGGGTATTTCCTTCTAAATATTCCAAAAAATCCCTCTCCCAGTGTTGCTGTCCTAGCAAAGGCAGCGCATTTAATATTTTACACACATGGCTCTGAGGAGCTGACATGTTTGACTGGAAGGAACAGTCACAGCTCCTTCCCATGGAAAATCCATCTGTTCCCCTTGTATTCTCTGGTGCGTGGGGTTTCGGTGCCGGGGGGAGGGGGCGACGGCAGATCGGTTGTTATGAGCCATGCACCCTGCTCAGATGAGTGACTGCAGCACTCTGGACACGGTTATGAGGGGTCAGTCAGACATGTCCCTCCAACTCCTTTCTTCCTTTTCCCCTTRTTATTGGAGGCTTTGCTTTGTAAAACAGCACTATTTTTTAATGTGTTGGGGCTGATGTTATTTATTCCCCTTGGCTGTGTTCATGCTCCACAGAAAACTGCAGAGCCCCTTGAAAAAGGCCCTGAGGCCAGTCTTGTGCTGGATGGATGGGGCCCAGGTGCCGAGGCTGGGCATGGCAGCAGGGGGCTGGAGAAAAGGTCTTTTCAGAGGTGGAGGTCCTGGGATTAATTTGAAGGCAAAGGGTTCTTTTTTTTTTTTTCTCCCTGGAATAAGTTAAGTTCAGGTCTTTTTAAATACTGGTAACTCTCCAGCAAGACTGCAGAACGCATGATCGCTAGGCAAAGAGGAAAACGCAGATTTGCTGCTCACCAACCGGTCCTGGGAGGGGGTGCCGAAAGCCAGCGGACCCGACAGCTTGTGCTGGCCACAGGAGCGGCTGCCTTTGCTGCGGACGACCGTGCAGGCCTGCCAGCCTCTACTTTGTCAATACTTGGCTAATGTTTGCTCATTTAGGCCAAGATTTCAATTTCAGATTGGCCTCCCTAATGGAAATGGAACAAACTCTGCTGGCTGCTGGCAGCTCTGTGGTATGGCCTAGATTGTTGTTGTTCTCCGTCCTGAACGGAGTGTTATTGAAAAGTCATTAACTGATGATAATTGGCCTAGTTGCCGGTCTGGAGCAGCGGCCCAGGGTAGCCAGGCAGGAAGTCAGTCCCGTCCGCTGACCTTACCAGGCTAGCTGTTAATATTTACAGCCCAACCGCAGCAACGTTCGCTTGTCCCATGTGATTGTCGCCTTCCCCCCGTGCAGGGCTGCGCTCGCTCTCCACTCCGTGCTCTGACAGAGCCATAAAGCACAACAAGGCTGAGGCCTGGTCGCTTCAGAAATAATATACGGCCAGGGGATGGCACAGGTAGCTGTTGGCCTGATAATTAAGGCATTTTATCTTAATTTGAGCTGTTAAGAAGTATCCCTTTTTCTGTGATTTATGATGCAGAGATCAGGCCAAGAGACCTATCCAGGGTCTAGCACAGCTTATAGGGAATGTTCCCAGTTAGACCCCAGTGGGGCTATTACACAGTCTGTAACAGGGCTGGCTCAGTCTTTCAGCATTTTAAAGGCTGTTTGTGTTTGATGGGCTGATGCGTATCAAATGCAATCCAGCTTCCCACTGTCTGCTCTGTCAGCCCCCTGATGTTGCCCTTTGACAGATAAAGCACCCCCTCCCCGAATTTCTGATTTCACACTGATGCACAAACATTCTTTGGCAATTTGAGCCTATTGTATTAAAGTAGTTAAATTCCTTAAGCTTGTGCCTCTGGGAATACAGTGGTGATATTTATTACAGAAATATCAGCGTGGTAACAATGCTGGATATCTGGCCATGTCAGGAGACCCATAGCAGTAATGGTTTCACTGGACTTTGGGACAGCAGGACTGTTCCTTTCAGCCGCAAATGTGCCCATGCCACGAAAGCAGAGAACTGAGGAAGCTGCTACATATACTGAAATCCTTTGCTATCTGTAGCACAGCTGCAGTGTGAACGTACATGTATTCTGGTGAGGTGTTCTTGCATAGCCCAGGGAGTTTGGGATGTGGACTTTCTCACTGTGGCAGAGGTGTATCAAAGTGGGGGCAAATGAGGAGGTGTTAAAACATGAGTCTTTCTTGCAAGATTGTCTTTGCCTGAATGCTGGATGTAAGAGAAAGCACTCTGGCCATCCTAATTGCAGTGCGTTGTCAGACTCGGCTGTCGGACCTGATCTGGAGATCTTTCCCCACTGCAGAATGTCCCAGGGGCAGCCTGGGAATCAGGAAGAAAGGTCCCAGGAAGGGAAGCAGCTTTGGCAACTCTAAGAATTTAATTGTTCTTTGCTAAGTGGGGGAGCTGGAGTGGGGCACTTAAACTGAGCGCGCCATTGTTGGGATCTGTTATGCTTCTGCATCTGATGTGCTAGTCGTTGCTTCAGAAACTACCCCGTGTGATGCAGTCACTTGTGAGTTAAGATTCAGTTTCAAATGACTTAAGTTATTATTGATGCTTGAAAAGGTTACATCTGCAACTCATTTTCTATGTCGTTGACGTTCTTTTCTGACAAATAATTTCAGAAATATGCAGCAAAATGTTTTGGCCTACAAATGCTGCAGCTCACCAAGTGTGCAGACCGCATCTTTACACATTTTGTAAGAAAGAGCTTAACTCCTCATGTGCTTTCACCAGCTCTGCCTGCCCCAGCAAGGCATGAGGGCCATATAAACTGTTCACCGCTGACTAGATCTTGCTTCTAATGCAGTGCACATATGGGTGACGTGATGCATGCTGGAGCAGAGGGTGCTGAGGGCACCAGACCTGGCTGCTGGGAGAGGCACTGTCCCTTCTGCCACTTTCAGTCCAGCCTGGCATGCATGTGGGTATGGGGCTGTCCAGGGCTGGTCATGCCCCTCTCTTCAGTGCTAAATTCATGATTAAGAACCAAGGTAAGAAAACAGGCAGGTGACGTTCTAGTGACAGCCACATCTTTTGTTATAGAAAAGCTTGGTTTGGGAAGGGAATACTCTTGGGTGCCGCTTCTCCACAGTTATCTCCACAGCAGTGGCTGTAACCCATTAGCACCAAAGCAGTTTGTTAACCAGCAAGCTTTGAAGTGCAGATTTTACATGTTGTCAAGACCTGGAAGAGTTTTAGACATGATGCAAGAAAMAAACCAGAGAGAGTGAGAGAGAGAGAGAATGCAATCATTTTTCTGGGACCGTTAAATGCTGTGTTTGGCCAGGATATGCCCATCTGGAGAAGAGTTAATCTGCTTGGTTTTCTTAGCAGAGTTGGTGTGTTGCAGTGATGTCTCTGCCTTTGGCAACCATGATGTCTTGCACCAGCTGCTTCTGAAGAGCCTTTAAAAGCAGGATGAGAGGAGGTAAGTGGTGGAAGAAAGCATAAGCCAAAATCTCTATGTCACTGACAGCAGCAGGATAGGACTTTTGCTTCACTGTAAGAGAGGATTTGGGCTCCTGGTGCTTGTGTCAGCAGAGCACTGGATGGACCTGTCTTTCCCAGTCTGAGACTTCTAAGTTATGAGCTAGAACCCAGTTCTGGGGCTCTGAGAGGGAAGCAAGTGTGCAAGTATTTACCAGCAGCCAGTGAGATGATCTGTCTGGGTGCTGCAGGGCCCCAGTGAATGTGGTGCGCTCAAGGATGGCTTTGTGTCATGTACGGAGCCATCCTCCGCTTGCCATGGTGACCTGCAGTTGAATTTGACCCTGTTTGCTCCAGCACATCAACAGCCTGATAGCAGAGTTTTTGATCCCTTTCCTCCACTACCTGTGAAAAGGTCAAGTGTGGTGCGACAGGAGAGTGTGCTTCCATTCCTCTAACTTTGGAGGGCCTCTGCTCCTGCAGTCATGCTGACCAAGATTTGTATCAGACATGGTCACTATAGCAAAGTGCTTGCTGCTTTTTCAAGGTCCTGTTACTCTCCAATTTATCTGCATCCCTTTGAAGTCACTGTTTCTGACACACTGAGAATGCCACTTTTCTGCAACTTGGCTGCCTGGGAATGTGTGCACCTCTGATAGGTTGTGGCAGTGTTTCTGCACAGTCAGGGCCTGGGATCCTCATGTGTATCCTGCTAGTTTGTCTACTTTGTCAGCACAGTCAGTACTGAGGTGTGCCAAGTCACCATCTCCAAGATTTTATTGTCTGCCATTCGTTCAGCAGGAAGAGTATGGACAGAGGGAGGAAGGGAGAGGGGAGGGAGCAGTCTCCCAGTGCTGCTTGGTGCTGCTCCATGTCCCTTTTCCCTCATGTGTATGTCCCAGTGCACTCATTCAGCTTGGCATGACGAGAGCTGATGTCCAGAACAGCGGCAGCAGAACTTGAGTCTTCTGCTCCGTGGCCTTCTGAAGTACTGTTCTGTCCCCTGTGATGAGTCCATCCCTAAGCAGAAGAAATGCTTCATCCACCATCTCTGCTTCTCCTACCAATCTCTAAGTGTTGTTAAAGTTTCTAATTCTCTTGTGTACAGGGAATTGTCTTTTAGCTGTGCACAAAATACGGGGGAGCAACAATATTATGTCCCAACCAGGTGCTTGCATCTGGTAGTGGATTTTGCATTTGCGGTTTGGTGTAACATTTGCCTTTATAAAGAATTATTATTATCACGGTAGAATTTTGCTTGCTACCTAACTCTGAGGTGCTTTGCTACATGAAAGAGCTGGCTGCATATTTATCCCTTTCTACTCTGCTGCATCATGGGGTTTGTGCTAAATTTTCTTCACTTTTACATGAAGGGGCGCACAAGGGTTTTAGACATGGAGCTTGCTTTGGAGTCACGGCATTTGTACAACACAGTCTTGGGCTGATTTTGATGGTGTGGAAATTAATGCATGGCATAGTGATGGCTCCTTCCCTTTCACTACCAGTGCTATGCAGTGTTTCCCCCYGACCCAGGTCTCCCAAAGGCTTTGGCAGAGAGAACTCCTTTTTTTTTCCTTGAACAAGGCATAAATGGCATCCCAAGCCCCAGTGGGTGTTGTCATCTCTCGTCATTTGGCAGTTTTGTTCTCATTGCAGATACCAGAGGAGATGTAGTGTGCATGTTCCCTCCGCAGAGCCAACCTGGTGCTGAAAGACACCCAGTTGTAGCTTGCTAGTTGTGGAGCTAGGGCATCCCAGAACCCATCCTTGTTTAGTGCACTGTCCAAATGTGCTGCTCCAGAGCTGTGGCCGGGCCTTTCTTTTCACTCTGATCACATGAGTGTGCCTGGCAGCTGTACAACTGCAAAGGGAAGTGCTTTCACTGGGCTTCCCAGCTGCTGTCACAATGTGGTGATGATTTCAGGAAGACATAATCCAGATTGTTTGAATGAGAAAGCAATAAGTGACCTTGGCTTTCTGGTTAATGCCCAGGTGTATGAAGGGGAAATAATAGAGAGTCGCCTCATAGGAATCATCATCAAAGCCAAGCATCGTTCATGTAATTTGCTTTGGAAGGTGGAACTTGTCTTTTTTTTTTTTTTTTTTAACCAAGCACTACTGATGTCCAAGATAACATTTACATCAGATGGGAGCTTTTAGAGTGCTGCTCAGACAGGGCTGCTGACCCTCTGCTGGTCTTATTAAATGTTATGCATTTGACACAGACTCTTCTGTTATCTAAATTACCAGCCTGGCTGAGAAAGGTGGCTGCTGTAGCGAGCTGGTTGAGGTTAGATGTCATCTGAGAGTCTCTGCTTGATGTGCCTTTGCAGGCAGAGCTCAGCAGGAACTTTGCTATTGGGATGAAAGCCGTAGCTTAACCTATGGGCGGGTTGAAATAACTTCATTGTAGAGTGGTATCCAGAGTGAAGATGGGACTCCACAGGAACGCTTCCCTTTCCCCAGCTTGCCTTTGTTGTTGTTGCTTTGGTGAATATTAAGAGGGGTTGCTGACCCTTGGAAGCCCTCGACCTCTGTATCTGAAAGGCTGGTGGAAGAGAGCCTTCTTCTTAACCTTGCTGAGCCACTCTTTCCCCAGTGCTCTCCTTTCTTTGCCAGCGTGACACTATGGAAATCCAAGCTATGGAAATGCACCTTCAGAGCTGCCACCCTTGGAGCAGATGTGGTGCTCTCCCATCATGTGTGGCTGACCACGCTGCTCTGCATCCCTCAGGCAGGGTCATGCCTTCTCTGGGCAGGGAATCAGCAGGCAGTCTGGCTCACATTCTGCAAGTAAGATCTGGTGGTTTGCGTGGCTGACAAGAAGGCCCAAGAGTGCAAAGAAACATATCTGGGAAAAATGTGGGAGGCACACAGCTAAAGGCTTCACACTGGTCTAAGGAAATTGCATACAAGTCTGTAGGGATTCACCTGAATGACTTCTCTACAAGGCATGCATCACCATGTGCCATTACTCCCTGTGTGCATAGCCTGTTTGTCCATCAGTTGCCATCTTAATGCCTGGTTCTTCCACTGTAAAAGATAGCATTCAGAATATCGTTAATTAATTTTAAAGTAGGAAAAGTAGGGGACCAGATTTTGTGGTATCTTCCTATGATACACTGTGTAAATTTTTGGAGCTGCAGGGTCTTCTCATTTCCCTGAGGTAGTTTGTGCTGACTTTTGGCAAGCCTCACTGAGGGATACAACACAGCATCCATTCTGATTCTTATCAGTGTGTGATTAGGCACAGCACCTCTCCTGTTGTAGATGTAGGAATTCGCTTCTTCTAGGAGCTGGACCCATGGGATGGAATTTGGTGAATTCAGTGGAAAAGTACTGATTCATTGCACATGGAGGAAAGCCCTGTGTAACCAGATCCTGCAAAATCCACTAATGCCATTGACGCTACCATAACGGGCCTTGACTATTTTGCCAGAGACAATAAGAATAAAGCTGTTCCTTTCCCCTTTGCATTGTTTGGCAGCTGCACCATGACTTTTGTCTGTAGGTTTGGTGAGCCTAATTGTTTAGTGAGCTGTGTCTAACAGTTAGGCCTGAACTTGAGGTGTGCATAGATTAAGCAGATAGTAAAGAGTTTGGTGTGAAATCTTCTCACTTCTTGCTTTTGTTTGTATTTTCACGTGCAGGTTTCAGTTCTCCACAAAAATTAGTCTTGGGAACACCGATGCTACCTGAGAAGGTGCTCAGTGAGGAAAGACAACAACTTTAAAATGAGATCTCTTTTGGTTAACACAGCTGACTTGGGCACTGGAGGTCCTTTTTTGTGGCTCTGAAAAAGCATAATGTAAAGATAGATTGTAAGATAGTGTTATAAATCTGTCCCTTTCATCTATATTTTAAATGCTTTTCTTAATGACAGTAAACATTTTTCCTTCAGCTAACAGAGGTTTCTTTTCTTATTTTTTTCTAGCAAACGGGATTAGAGTAATTTATTTCTTGTATTTGTATTTTACACTTATATTTTTCCATCTTACTTTTGTTCTCTTTCTCTGCAGTGCTGAGAACTTGACATTGTACCATCTTTTTATGTGGAATCATGTCTGCATACTGAAAATGCACCTCCTGTTCTTGCAGCTCAAGCTGTGAGGTCTTTTTGCAGAGAGGAAAGCATGTCATGAATAGTCTTTCACAAGGTCCCTGCCCCATCAGGTCTTGAGATTCTTTGAACTTTTCTCCCTTTAGGGATCTGTGCTTTGCTGCTGAAGAACTGTCAGAGGATGTTACTGTTTTCCTCTGTTTGGTAAGGATGTTCCCTAAGATGTTTTTCCCATTAATCTAGCTGCTTTAGGAAGCACAGTGCAAGGCTCACACTGCTTAAGTGAATCTGGTCTTGGTGTTGGAGCCCTCATGATGGACAGTAATGAGATGCTGAATGGATTTGTAATGAACACCCAACTGGCTGAGTGTGCAGGTAGCAGTACAGTGTCTGTAGTAATCTTTCTGCTTCGCAGATATGTTAGCAGCCATGAGACTTTTAAATGTTTCATGATATTGAGGAAAGTTTTATTTCTAAAATCTGGCAAAACATCTCCCAAACTTCCTCCTGGACAAGATCTGTGAGCCTTTTGGGATCAGCTAATACTCATTTGAGAGACTTGGGCATTTGTTCAAGTATCATGGTCATGAACATAGTCTACATATCCAGACAGGTAGATTTGCTGTATATATGCCTTCTTTGTTAAATCATGGGCGTTTCTGTCTGTCTATCCTATCTGTCTTAGCATATGGTGCATAATGGATGTCCGTAAGATAAATTTGCTAGTGAAGGAGTAAGATTTTTCAAGAAGGTGGTGAGGTTGAATTTCTCTTTCTAGGCCATTCCATTGTCAATCATCTCACCATCGTCTCATGCTCTCTAGGGATTTCTGAATTTATCTTATCTGGAATGGATTTTGTTTGCCAGTRTGCTTGGCCCTAATAACTGTTCTACTTTCTACCCTTTCCAGAGTGCTCATTTAGGTGAACTCTGGATAGCCCTTTATGAGATGGACGGGTGTGTTTCTTGGTGTTACAGACAATTAGGGTCTTATACTTAGCCTTACATTTGAGTAGCTGTTGCTGTGGACAGCATTTCCACGAGGCTTCGACAGCGCTGTGGACTGTGTAAGGGGTCACCCCGTTTCCATGGCAGCGGGGCCAAGGTGGGAGTCCTTCCGGATCGCTTTTCTCCCCTCCCATCTGTTGTGCTCTCCCAGCTCTCCCGGCTTACACAATCAGCATTTCGAGTTCACTGTTTGTGTGAGGAATAATTTCCTTTCCCTCATTAGGCTCCACACAGAACAGCTAGATACGTTCTCCTTTGAGGTTTATCGTATGCTTGTTCAATAACTTTTGTCAGCCAGATCCTCGGTCGTTTCTCCCGAGCCGGAGGGCCAGCACAGTGGCCCCGGCGCTCCGCCGCCCCAGGGAAGGGCCGAGGCCGCCGGCGCGGCGGGCGCCCGAGGGGGCTGCTCGCAGCTCTGCCGCGCACAGCYGCGCGGATTATCGCCACCTCCCAGGCCCTTTCCGTTTGCTCCCGAAGGAGAGCTAAATTAAAAGAAAAATTATTTATAGATGCTAAGTTACTTATAGTGCTTACTATGACCAAACTGGACAGTATCCAAGTTAAAAATCGATACGTAAGTAACTCCCTGGAGCTCTCTGCTCCGACCTGGGAACACACCGTGGGGCCTGGCCCTGTGGAGCCCTTTACCCCGCGCCTCGCCTCCCCCCCGACCGACCCGGGCGCTG